>NW_027461859.1:0-177500 GCF_050947455.1 Rhinoderma darwinii | reverse complement strand
AAATATGGACAGAACCGGAGGAAAGTCTCTCAGCTTATGTGAAGCAGTAAATGACTCTACAACTTGTAATGTTTATACAAGGACCTTCCCAAGAAGCGTTCCTCATCCTCTGTTGTAATATTATACAATGAGCGGACCTGACGTTCTATCTGGTAATGATTGTTACTTCACGGTCCAGTCACTAGTACAGCTGTAAGGAAGGCGAGGACGACAGGCAGGAGAAGAACACAGAGACATAAGACACTAAGGGGGGGGGGGGGTCATTTATCAACTCTTCTACGCCAGGCGTAAAAAAAACGCAAAAGGGATTAAAAGTCGCATTTTTTATGCAAATTGCAATTTTTGCCCTTTTTTTGTGCCACTTTCCACACTTTTGTAGAAATGGGGCGTGGTCGATGGGAAAGGGGCGTGGCCACTGAGCCAACAAATGTATTATGATTCTCCCAGAAAAGTGGCATCAATTATAGTGGAAATCTACGCCAGCTCCTCGCTAACGTGTATTTCACTCCATGGGGCATAGCAAGGTAGAGGCCCGCACTGGACCTCGCAGATCTGGCACAGTTTAGAATTCTCTGTAAAAGCAGAATGAGCCATTACAGAAGAGAGAAAGCAGAATACATTGGGACCCTAAAGAGGTCAGGAGCTTTAAATTGTTTGGGGTTTCCGGAAAAAATCATCTTCTGTGCGTGAATATAACCTTAAAGAACCAGTTCCTGTTGTTCAACCCCTTAACTGCTTCCCGCAAAATGACGTGTCAGATATGTCATAGTGCGAGGGGTGATGTACGGAGCGCTCACGCGCTGTGCGTGCACCATACGCTGCGGCTGTCAGCTGTGTATTACAGATGACACCCGGGACTAACGGCCAGAAACAGTGATCGTGCTGATTTCTGGCTGTTTAATCCCTCAAATGCTGTGGTCAATCACGACGGCAGCATCTGAGGTGTTAAAAAGAGGGGGCGGCCCCCTCTGACAGCTCGTCACCCCGACCCGCAATGAGATCGCTGGGTCATTATGGTTGTCATGGCAGCCCAGGGCCTAATGAAGGCCCCCAAGACTGCCTTCACTCTGCCTCTCCTAAGCCCTGCATGTGGCAGGGCTTAAAGTGTAGCTAAACGTTTAAGAAACTTCTGACATGTCATAGTGACATGTCAGAAGTTTTGATTGGTGGGGGTCCGAGCACTGAGACCCCCACCAATCTCTAGAATGAAGCAGCTGAAGTTCTCGTGTGAGCGCTCAGCCGCTTCATGTCTGTTCGGCTTTTTCCGGAAACCAATGTATCGGGGAAAGTCTAAGAGCCCGTACCGAGCGCTTCAGCTCCGTACTTTTAGCGATAGGTGGGGTCTCAGTGCTTGGACCTCCACCAATCAAAACTTCTGACGTCACTATGACATGTCAGAAGTTTGTTAAACGTATAGCTGCACTTTAACAGAAGCCTGTGGAGATGACAATATACTGCAATACATTAGTATTGCAGTGTATTGTGCCAGCGATCTAACAATCGCTGGTTCATGTCCCCTAGCAAAAAAAAGGCAAATATAGTTTTTAGTAAGGAAAAAAAGAACAAATTAAAAGTAAAAAAAAACACCTTTTCCCAGTTTTCCTCTAAAGTAATGTCAAAAATAAAAAAAAGTTAACAAAATTGGTATAGCTGTTTCTGAACTATTAAAAAATAGCGTTATTTAACGCGCATGGTGAACCCAAAAAATGGTACCTATAAAAACTTGAGCTCGTCCCACAAAAAATACGCATCACACCGCTCAATCGATGAAAAAATAAAAACCGTACGGCTCTTAGAATGTGGCTACACAAAAAAAAAAATTTGAACAAAAAGTTTTTTTTTCTTTGAAAGTAATATCATTTAAGAAAACCTATATAAATTGGTATCTCCGCAATCGTATTGAGCCACAGCATGTAGTTCCGTTTTCATTTTTACGAGCACGGTGAAATCTGTAAGAACGAAACCCAAAAAACCATGAAGGGATCACAGTTTTTTCCAATTTCAGCACGCAAATAATTTTTTTCCCGTTTACCAGTGCATTGTATGGTACTTTAGATGCTACTAATAGAAACTACAACTCCTCCCATAAAAAATAAGCCCTCAAACTCTATTAAAATGGCTACGGCCTGAAGAGGTTATAGTCAAAGCCATTTTTCATTTGTCACTCACCTTCCTAGAGTCATAACTTTTTTATTTTTACGTCAAAGGAGTGGTGTGTGAAGGATTATTTTTTTGCGAGAGGAGTTGTAGTTTTTTAGGCACCATTTACAGTACCATGTAATGGTTGAATTTGAGAAAACTGAGCTTCCTCCATGTTTTTTTGGGTTTAGTTTTTACTGTACACACTTACCTTCTCTTAAGGTAAAAGTAGATTTAACATCTATTTTTACCTTAAGATAAGGTAAATATATACAGCCCCAGAACCACGCTCACTACATATATACAGCACCAGAACCAAGCTCAGTACATATATACAGCCGCAGAACCAAGCTCCGCACATAAATACAGTACCAGAACCATGCTCAGTATTTAAATACAACATCAGAACCAAGCTCAGTACATAAATACAGCTCCAGAACCAAGCTCAGTACATACGTACAAAACCTAAACCCAGCTCAATACAAATATACAGCACCAGAACAAACCTCAGTACATATGTACATCATCAGAACCAAGCTCAATACATAAATACAGCACCAGCAAAAATACAGCTCGGTACAGAGATAATTTAAATATAAATACAACACGAGAACCAAGCTCAGTACAAATATACAGCCCCAGATCCAAGCTCAGTACATATATACAACAGAGCCAAGCTCAGTACATAAATACAGCACAAAAACCAAGCTCAGTACATAAATACAGCTCCAGAACCAAGCTCAGTATATATGTACATCATCAGAACCAAGCTCAATACAAATATACAGCACCAGAACAAACCTCAGTACATATGTACATCATCAGAACCAAGCTCAATACATAAATACAGCACCAGCAAAAATACAGCTTGGTACAGAGATCATTTGAATATAAATACAACACCAGAACCAAGCTCAATACAAATATACAGCACCAGAACAAACCTCAGTACATATGTACATCATCAGAACCAAGCTCAATACATAAATACAGCACCAGCAAAAATACAGATCGGTACAGAGATCATTTAAATATAAATACAACTCCAGAACCAAGCTCTGTACAAATATACAGCCCCAGATCCAAGCTCAGTACATATATACAACAGAGCCAAGCTCAGTACATAAATACAGCACCAGAACCAAGCTCAGTACATAAATACAGCACAAAAACAAAGCTCAGTACATAAATACAGCTCCGGAACCAAGCTCAGTACATCAACACAACACCAGAACCAAGCTCATTACATAAATACAAAATCAGGACCAAGCTCAGTACATATATACCCTGCCAGAAACAAGCTCAGTACATATATACAGTGCCACAACTAAGCTCAATAAATAAATACAAAACCAGAACCAAGCTCAGTACATATATACATCACCAGAACAAAACTCAGTACATATATACAGCACCAGAACAAAACTCAGTACATATATACAGCACCAGAACAAAACTCAGTACATATATACATCACCAGAACAAAACTCAGTACATATATACAGCACCAGAACAAAACTCAGTACATATATACAGCACCAGAACCAAGCTCAATGCATAAATATAGCACCAGCACAAATACAGCTCGGTACAGAGATCATTTGCAAATTCAGTTTAACCCTTGCCATATAAGTTTGTTTGACCTTAAACTTCTGCTCCCAATATAGCCAGAACAATGGTTAGGATATGCTGGAAGTTGTTGTTTCACAAAAGGGAATGATACTGTATGATCTGCAGTGAGATAATGGGTGTGACTACAGTACTGATCAGTCACGGAGAATAAACATTTACATTGAGTGACTCACATGTGACGATTCTTTTTCGTTGTTCTTCTCTTTTCTTCTCCATGGGGACCAGACCTCTATGATGACTTCTCCCAGCCACAGACCATTTCTGCAGAGTTTGCCGGTCAGATGTCTTCGGCTCCTCACTTTTCCAACATTTCCGCACCTATAAACGAAGATAAAATTCTCATGGTGCCACACTCTATGCACCTGACTATAATAGTACTATACTCTGTGCCTCTGAATATAATAGCTCCATACTCTGTCTCCATTAATTCAATTGTGTCAAACACTGTAAAGTAAAACACCACACACACTAACAATTCCTCCTGTAGATAGCGCCAGTGACAATGCCCCCTGTAGATTACGCCAGTCACAATGCCCTCTGTAAATAATGACCGTCACAATAACCTCTGTGGATAGCACCAGTCACAATACCCTCTGTAAATAGTGCCAGTCACACTGCCCCCTGTAGATCGCGCCAGTCAAAATGCCCCCTGTAGATATTGCCCAGTGTAAATAGAGTGCCCTGTAGATATTGCCCCAATGCTGCCCACAGAAAAAAAAGCCAGTGCAATAGTAATCAGTTGTATCTGCATCCTAAGGACACAGATACAATTGGGTAAGAAGTCCTGTTTCACCCCGGTTCTCTGAACCAGCTGTAATTTTAACAACCAGTTCGGGAAAACCGGGGCGAACTGGTCCCCCTTCAGCCTCGGGACCTGGGCAAGTGCCCACATTGCCCTCATTGTAATCCGCTCCTGCATATATGGCTCTGACACTTCTCGGCATCGACTATGTATGAGCGGCGCTGAAATGATGGCGAGATGGAGGGGAGAAGAAGAGCGGTGAGGTGAGTATGTGTTTTTTTATGTTATGGGAGACGTGGTAGGGATGCTATGGCGCATGGTGTGGTCATTGCTGCACAATTTTACCGCACGGCCCAGCAGAAAAATGCAACACATTTATTAAAATGCTTTTGCCTCTTAATAAATGTGTCGCACTTTACGTTCAATTTTTTTTCTATTAAGACTGGTGTATAAAACACCATTGTTAATAAATTGCCCCCTTTATGATTAGTATCAGCGACTGGTAAGTATCCGGATAGATTGTAGTTGTAGGATCACACGCTGCAGTAACATCTTATTTCATGGATTTCTTACAGACATCGACGTTATATAGAAATCGATAGCATTTACCAGGAATGTATTCTCACACCTCCTTCTTTTTCTTTTATAGGTGTCTATTTCCAAGTTCAGAGAATCAAGATGGTGAATGCTCCACAGGTCGGTTCACACGGAAACCGCAACGGAATCAGCGCCAAAAAAATGCCCCAAATCACTTTCCTGGAGCGGTTTCCGCCTCTGACCCCTCATTGACATCAATGGGTGGCAGAAAAAAACGCGGAACTGATTAATTTATAGGACTTTATGGCTGGCGTTGGTGCCGTTTAGGTATTGTGATTGTCATGGGGCAGTTGGGTAAAGGTATGTTTTTAGTCTTGTGTGAGGCTGATAAAGTGTAACTAAACTTTTAACATATCAAAGTGACATAGCAGAAGTTTTGATCAGTGGGGGTCTCAGCACTGAGACCCCCACCGACTGCTACAGCGAAGCGGCAGAAGCGCTTGGGTGAGTGCTGTGCCGCATGGTTTCTGATTGGCTTTCCACGGAAAACTGAGCGAGCGTTGTACGGACTAAATGGAAACTCTGAGTCTGTACACCGTTTGCTCAACTTTCCGAGGGAAGACGATCAGAAACAAAGCAGTACATTGCTCACTCTGCCGCTTCTGCTGCTTCATTTTAGCAATAAGTGGGGGTCTCAGTGCTAGGACTCCCACCGATCAAAACTTCTGACATGTCACTATGTTTAGTAACAATTTAAGGCCCCATGCACATGACTGTAAAAAAACAGAACCGCCTGGTTCTATTGGCCGCAGACGCCTTTCCGTATCGCTACGGATAGCTGTCTGTGCCGTAGAACCGTGCCGTGAATTATGGAGCATGTCCTACTTTTCGTTTTTTATGGGCCGTGCTCCCATACTTTGTATGAGAGCACGGCCCGAAACTGCGGCCCGCGGCCATCGGCAGCTGGCCATGCCCATAATCACAGGCCGTGATTATGGGCACGGCCGTGTGAATGGGGCCGAAATGTTGATAAAACTCCTATAGAAAGTATTATGACTAAGTAAAGTAGGTGTGATAGAAATAATTCATACAGTTCTGGTAATAAAGTGATTTTGAGTTGGATTTCCCCGGTCAGATGCGGTTTGGTTGCTGTTTGCAGAAGAGTTTTCTTCTGGAGTTCTTGTTCTTGGAGGATATTCTTGAGGACGTTTGGACGTTCTAACAGTCAGTTGTCTACCTCTGGCCATAGAGTAGTATTTCATCTATTACAGACGAGTGTGCAGCTTAAAGGGGTTTTTCCATCTTAGACATTTATGGCGGGTCCAGCTCTGATGTATGCCATAAATGTCTAAGATGGGAAGAACTCCTATAAAATGCCAGGGTAAGGAAGGACACTCTACTTGCCATCAGATCCACCATTTTAAAGGTAGCGATGAATGGGGTGATAAATGTTGCAGCCAGACGCCCCTTACATCCCGGCTAGTAACAAGATATCATCATTATTTGAGGTGTTCCTGATGTAGAAATCCCTATGTGTAATGACAATGACGTTATCGAGCCCAGTATATTTTGTTTGTCAGTATGTTACACAATCTTTCAGGTTATCAGCTGTGTCCATGAAAGTCTCCCCTAAAATAAGGCTCATTTTTGTAGGGTTTGTGTGGGCAGGGTTTTAATATTTTTGCTGTGAATGGCGCAGTTTAGTTGACGCGTCTCCTTTTCTTTTCCTCTCTAGTGATTTGGCCAGAAGTCACAAGTCCGTGTTCGGCTATTTTCTCTACTAGTGATATCACTTTGTGTCATAACTTGGCGCATGTGAGGTCTCTATTGAATGTGTAATATTTTTCCTGATGATGATATCAGATATTTGGTGTCCTCTCTAGGCCACACTTAGGCCCATGTTATAAATGAGATGTAAATGGTCCACTGAATAGATTGTAGAATGGTTTTCTGTTATACAGATGTGAAGGAGAGCGCTATTTCTTCTAGACATCTGATCTTTGGTGTGATTGGTGAATAATTTAGGGGCTGTGGTCAGAGACAATTCCATGATACTTGTGGCTTATAGTCAGTGTGGGGTGGTCGGTGCGACCTCTTGGATAGGAAGACTTGAGGTGGGATCTCTAGTTTGGCTCCGCAGAATGTACCCCAGAACGGATTTAATTGTCCCTTAAAAATGATTTGAGTTTTATGAGAAACCAGGCACACTAACATCTCTTTACTGATCCAGTACATCTATAGCATATACCAGGAACGTATTATAGCACCTCTTTCTTTTCTAGATGTCTATAAGTGAAGAGAAGCAAAATATAGAATCCTCCAGTCAGCGGCAATGGAGGAATCAGAGGACTGGTAATTAATATTATTATTAATTACTGATAATTATCAGGCTGGTTTCTCGCTCTGGATTACTCAGAGGTGTAATTCCCAAGTGACGGCTAAGATTTGAACAGCGAAGCTACTGCAGTCCTAGTACTTGTAGCAGACGCTGAAATAGTAAATTAGAATCACTCGGAAACAACCGCCGATTCCCGGGTGCATACCGTCCTCTACAGCGATGTGACTGCGCATGAGCAGTAGCGCACACTGAAATACAGGTTTAGAATAAGCACTTGGGAACAGTCGCCGGTTCCCGGGTACATACAGTCTTCTACAGCGATGTGACTGCACATGAGCAGAAGCGCACGCTGAAATACAGGTTTAGAATAAGCACTTGGGAACAGTCGCCAGTTCCCGGGTACATACAGTCTTCTACAGCGATGTGACTGCGCATGAGCAGTAGCGCACGCTGAAATACAGGTTTAGAATAAGCACTTGTGAACAGTCGCCGGTTCCCGGGTGCATACAGTCCTCTACAGCGATGTGACTGCGCATGAGCAGTAGCGCACGCTGAAATACAGGTTTAGAATAAGCACTTGGGAACACCCGCCGGTTCCCGGGTACATACCGTCCTCTACAGCGATGTGACTGCGCATGAGCAGTAGCGCACGCTGAAATACAGGTTTAGAATAAGCACTTGGGAACAGTCGCCGGTTCCCGGGTACATACAGTCTTCTACAGCGATGTGACTGTGCATGAGCAGTAGTGCACGCTGAAATACAGGTTTAGAATAAGCACTTGGGAACAGTCGCCGGTTCCCGGGTACATACCGTCCTCTACAGCGATGTGACTGCGCATGAGCAGTAGCGCACGCTGAAATACAGGTTTAGAATAAGCACATGGGAACAGTCGCCGGTTCCCGGGTACATACCGTCCTCTACAGCCATGTGACTGCGCATGAGCAGTAGCGCACGCTGAAATACAGGTTTAGAATAAGCACTTGGGAACAGTCGCCGGTTCACGGGTACATACAGTCTTCTACAGCGATGTGACTGCGCATGAGCAGTAGCGCACACTGAAATACAGGTTTAGAATAAGCACTTGGGAACAGTCGCCGGTTCCCGGGTACATACAGTCCTCTACAGCGATGTGACTGCGCATGAGCAGTAGCGCACGCTGAAATACAGGTTTAGAATAAGCACTTGGGAACAGTCGCCGGTTCCCGGGTGCATACAGTCCTCTACAGCGATGTGACTGCGCATGAGCAGTAGCGCACACTGAAATACAGGTTTAGAATAAGCACATGGAAACAGTCGCCGGTTCCCGGGTACATACAGTCCTCTACAGCGATGTGACTGCGCATGAGCAGTAGCGCACGCTGAAATACAGGTTTAGAATAACCACTTGGGAACAGTCGCCGGTTCCCGGGTACATACAGTCTTCTACAGGGATGTAACTGCGCATGAGCAGTAGCGCGCGCTGAAATACAGGTTTAGAATAAGCACTTGGGAACAGTCGCCGGTTCCCGGGTACATACAGTCTTCTACAGCGATGTGACTGCGCATGAGCAGTAGCGCACGCTGAAATACAGGTTTAGAATAAGCACTTGGGAACAGTCGCCGGTTCCCGGGTACATACCGTCCTCTACAGCGATGTGACTGCGCATGAGCAGAAGCGCACGCTGAAATACAGGTTTAGAATAAGCACTTGGGAACAGTCGCCGGTTCCCGGGTACATACAGTCTTCTACAGCGATGTGACTGCGCATGAGCAGTAGCGCACACTGAAATACAGGTTTAGAATAAGCACTTGGGAACAGTTTCCGGTTCCCGGGTACATACAGTCTTCTACAGCGATGTGACTGCGCATGAGTAATAGCGCACGCTGAAATACAGGTTTAGAATAAGCACTTGGGAACAGTCGCCGGTTCCTGGGTACATACCGTCTTCTACAGCGATGTGACTGCGCATGAGCAGTAGCGCACGCTGAAATACAGGTTTAGAATAAGCACTTGGGAACAGTCGCCGGTTCCCGGGTACATACAGTCTTCTACAGCGATGTGACTGTGCATGAGCAGTAGCGCACGCTGAAATACAGGTTTAGAATAAGCACTTGGGAACAGTCGCCGGTTCCCGGGTGCATACAGTCCTCTACAGCGATGTGACTGCGCATGAGCAGTAGCGCACGCTGAAATACAGGTTTAGAATAAGCACTTGGGAACAGTCGCCGGTTCCCGGGTACATACAGTCCTCTACAGCGATGTGACTGCGCATGAGCAGTAGCGCACGCTGAAATACAGGTTTAGAATAAGCACTTGGGAACAGTCGCCGGTTCCCGGGTACATACAGTCTTCTACAGCGATGTGACTGCGCATGAGCAGTAGCGCACGCTGAAATACAGGTTTAGAATAAGCACTTGGGAACAGTCGCCGGTTCCCAGGTGCATACAGTCCTCTACAGCGATGTGACTGCGCATGAGCAGTAGCACATGCTGAAATACAGGTTTAGAATAAGCACTTGGGAACAGTCGCCGGTTCCCGGATACATACTGTCCTCTACAGCGATGTGACTGCGCATGAGCAGTAGCGCACGCTGAAATACAGGTTTAGAATAAGCACTTGGGAACAGTCGCCGGTTCCCGGGTACATACCGTCCTCTACAGCGATGTGACTGCGCATGAGCAGTAGCGCACGCTGAAATACAGGTTTAGAATAAGCGCTTGGGAACAGTCGCCGGTTCCTGGGTACATACAGTCTTCTACAGCGATGTGACTGCGCATGAGCAGTAGCGCACACTGAAATACAGGTTTAGAATAAGCACTTGGGAACAGTCGCCGGTTCCCGGGTACATACAGTCCTCTACAGCGATGTGACTGCGCATGAGCAGTAGCGCACGCTGAAATACAGGTTTAGAATAAGCACTTGGGAACAGTCGCCGGTTCCCGGGTACATACAGTCCACTACAGCGATGTGACTGCACATGAGCAGTAGCGCACGCTGAAATACAGGTTTAGAATAAGCACTTGGGAACAGTCGCCGGTTCCCGGGTGCATACAGTCCTCTACAGCGATGTGACTGCGCATGAGCAGTAGCGCACGCTGAAATACAGGTTTAGAATAAGCACTTGGGAACAGTCGCCGGTTCCCGGGTACATACCGTCCTCTACAGCGATGTGACTGCACATGAGCAGTAGCGCACGGTGAAATACAGGTTTAGAATAAGCACTTGGGAACAGTCGCCGGTTCCCGGGTACATACCGTCCTCTACAGCGATGTGACTGCGCATGAGCAGTAGCGCACGCTGAAATACAGGTTAAGAATAAGCACTTGGGAACAGTCGCCGATTCCCGGGTACATACAGTCTTCTACAGCGATGTGACTGCGCATGAGTAATAGCGCACGCTGAAATACAGGTTTAGAATAAGCACTTGGGAACAGTCGCCGGTTCCTGGGTACATACAGTCTTCTACAGCGATGTGACTGCGCATGAGCAGTAGCGCACGCTGAAATACAGGTTTAGAATAAGCACTTGGGAACAGTCGCCGGTTCCCGGGTACATACCGTCCTCTACAGCGATGTGACTGCGCATGAGCAGTAGCGCACGCTGAAATACAGGTTAAGAATAAGCACTTGGGAACAGTCGCCGGTTCCCGGGTACATACAGTCTTCTACAGCGATGTGACTGCGCATGAGTAATAGCGCACGCTGAAATACAGGTTTAGAATAAGCACTTGGGAACAGTCGCCGGTTCCTGGGTACATACAGTCTTCTACAGCGATGTGACTGTGCATGTGCAGTAGCGCACGCTGAAATACATGTTTAGAATAAGCACTTGGGAACAGTCGCCGGATCCCGGGTACATACAGTCCTCTACAGCGATGTGACTGCGCATGAGCAGTAGCGCACGCTGAAATACAGGTTTAGAATAAGCACTTGGGAACAGTCGCCGGTTCCCGGGTACATACAGTCCTCTACAGCGATGTGACTGCGCATGAGCAGTAGCGCACGCTGAAATACAGGTTTAGAATAAGCACTTGGGAACAGTCGCCGGTTCCTGGGTACATACAGTCCTCTACAGCGATGTGACTGCGCATGAGCAGAAGCGCACGCTGAAATACAGGTTTAGAATAAGCACATGGAAACAGTCGCCGGTTCCCGGGTGCATACAGTCTTCTACAGCGATGTGACTGCGCATGAGCAGTAGCGCATGCTGAAATACAGGTTTAGAATAAGCACTTGGGAACAGTCGCCGGTTCCCGGGTACATACCGTCTTCTACAGTGATGTGACTGCGCATGAGCAGTAGCGCACGCTGAAATACAGGTTTAGAATAAGCACTTGGGAACAGTCGTCAGTTCCCGGGTACATACAGTCCTCTACAGCGATGTGACTGCGCATGAGCAGTAGCGCACGCTGAAATACAGGTTTAGAATAAGCACTTGGGAACAGTCGCCGGTTCCCGGGTACATACAGTCCTCTACAGCGATGTGACTGCGCATGAGCAGTAGCGCACGCTGAAATACAGGTTTAGAATAAGCACTTGGGAACACCCGCCGGTTCCCGGGTACATACAGTCTTCTACAGCGATGTGACTGTGCATGAGCAGTAGCGCACGCTGAAATACAGGTTTAGAATAAGCACTTGGGAACAGTCGCCGGTTCCCGGGTACATACAATCTTCTACAGTGATGTGACTGCGCATGAGCAGTAGCGCACGCTGAAATACAGGTTTAGAATAAGCACTTGGGAACAGTCGCCGGTTCCCGGGTACATACAATCTTCTACAGCGATGTGACTGCGCATGAGCAGTAGCGCACGCTGAAATACAGGTTTAGAATAAGCACTTGGGAACAGTCGCCGGTTCCCGGGTACATACAGTCTTCTACAGCGATGTGACTGCGCATGAGTAATAGCGCACGCTGAAATACAGGTTTAGAATAAGCACTTGGGAACAGTCGCCGGTTCCCGGGTGCATACAGTCCTCTACAGCAATGTGACTGTGCATGAGCAGTAGCGCACGCTGAAATACAGGTTTAGAATAAGCACTTGGGAACAGTCGCCGGATCCCGGGTGCATACAGTCCTCTACAGCGATGTGACTGCGCATGAGCAGAAGCGCACGCTGAAATACAGGTTTAGAATAAGCACTTGGGAACAGTCGCCGGTTCCCGGGTACATACAGTATTCTACAGCGATGTGACTGCGCATGAGCAGTAGCGCACACTGAAATACAGGTTTAGAATAAGCACTTGTGAACAGTCGCCGGTTCCCGGGTGCATACAGTCTTCTACAGCGATGTGACTGCGCATGAGCAGTAGCGCACGCTGAAATACAGGTTTAGAATAAGCACTTGGGAACAGTCGCCGGTTCCCGGGTACATACAGTCCTCTACAGCGATGTGACTGCGCATGAGCAGAAGCGCACGCTGAAATACAGGTTTAGAATAAGCACTTGGGAACAGTCGCCGGTTCCCGGGTACATACAGTCTTCTACAGAGATGTGACTGCGCATGAGCAGTAGCGCACGCTGAAATACAGGTTTAGAATAAGCACTTGGGAACAGTCGCCGGTTCCCGGGTGCATACAGTCCTCTACAGCGATGTGACTGAGCATGAGCAGTAGCGCACGCTGAAATACAGGTTTAGAATAAGCACTTGGGAACAGTCGCCGGTTCCCGGGTGCATACAGTCCTCTACAGCGATGTGACTGCGCATGTGCAGTAGCGCACGCTGAAATACAGGTTTAGAATAAGCACTTGGGAACAGTCGCCGGTTCCCGGGTGCATACTGTCTTCTACAGCGATGTGACTGCACATGAGCAGTAGCGCACACTGAAATACAGGTTTAGAATAAGCACTTGTGAACAGTCGCCGGTTCCCGGGTACATACCGTCCTCTACAGCGATGTGACTGCGCATGAGCAGTAGCGCACGCTGAAATACAGGTTTAGAATAAGCACTTGGGAACAGTCGCCGGTACCCGGGTACATACAGTCCTCTACAGCGATGTGACTGCGCATGAGCAGTAGCGCACGCTGAAATACAGGTTTAGAATAAGCACATGGAAACAGTCGCCGGTTCCCGGGTACATACAGTCTTCTACAGCGATGTGACTGCGCATGAGCAGTAGCGCACGCTGAAATACAGGTTTAGAATAAGCACTTGGGAACAATCGCCGGTTCCCGGGTACATACAGTCCTCTACAGCGATGTGACTGCACATGAGCAGTAGCGCACGCTGAAATACAGGTTTAGAATAAGCACTTGGGAACACCCGCCGGTTCCCGGGTACATACAGTCTTCTACAGCGATGTGACTGCGCATGAGCAGTAGCGCACGCTGAAATACAGGTTTAGAATAAGCACTTGGGAACAGTCGCCGGTTCCCGGGTACATACAGTCTTCTACAGCGATGTGACTGCGCATGTGCAGTAGCGCACGCTGAAATACAGGTTTAGAATAAGCACTTGGGAACACCCGCCGGTTCCCGGGTACATACAGTCTTCTACAGCGATGTGACTGTGCATGAGCAGTAGCGCACGCTGAAATACAGGTTTGGAATAAGCACTTGGGAACACCCGCCGGTTCCCGGGTACATACAGTCTTCTACAGCGATGTGACTGTGCATGAGCTGTAGCGCACGCTGAAATACAGGTTTAGAATAAGCACTTGGGAACAGTCGCCGGTTCCCGGGTACATACAATCTTCTACAGTGATGTGACTGCGCATGAGCAGTAGCGCACGCTGAAATACAGGTTTAGAATAAGCACTTGGGAACAGTCGCCTGTTCCCGGGTACATACAGTCTTCTACAGCGATGTGACTGCGCATGAGCAGTAGCGCACGCTGAAATACAGGTTTAGAATAAGCACTTGGGAACAGTCGCCGGTTCCCGGGTACATACAGTCTTCTACAGCGATGTGACTGCGCATGAGTAATAGCGCACGCTGAAATACAGGTTTAGAATAAGCACTTGGGAACAGTCGCCGGTTCCCGGGTACATACAGTCCTCTACAGCGATGTGACTGCGCATGAGCAGTAGTGCACGCTGAAATACAGGTTTAGAATAAGCACTTGGGAACAGTCGCCGGTTCCCGGGTGCATACAGTCCTCTACAGCGATGTGACTGCGCATGAGCAGAAGCGCACGCTGAAATACAGGTTTAGAATAAGCACTTGGGAACAGTCGCCGGTTCCCGGGTGCATACAGTCCTCTACAGCAATGTGACTGTGCATGAGCAGTAGCGCACGCTGAAATACAGGTTTAGAATAAGCACTTGGGAACAGTCGCCGGATCCCGGGTGCATACAGTCCTCTACAGCGATGTGACTGCGCATGAGCAGAAGCGCACGCTGAAATACAGGTTTAGAATAAGCACTTGGGAACAGTCGCCGGTTCCCGGGTACATACAGTCTTCTACAGCGATGTGACTGCGCATGAGCAGTAGCGCACGCTGAAATACAGGTTTAGAATAAGCACTTGTGAACAGTCGCCGGTTCCCGGGTGCATACAGTCTTCTACAGCGATGTGACTGCGCATGAGCAGTAGCGCACGCTGAAATACAGGTTTAGAATAAGCACTTGGGAACAGTCGCCGGTTCCCGGGTACATACAGTCCTCTACAGCGATGTGACTGCGCATGAGCAGAAGCGCACGCTGAAATACAGGTTTAGAATAAGCACTTGGGAACAGTCGCCGGTTCCCGGGTACATACAGTCTTCTACAGAGATGTGACTGTGCATGTGCAGTAGCGCACGCTGAAATACAGGTTTAGAATAAGCACTTGGGAACAGTCGCCGGTTCCCGGGTGCATACCGTCTTCTACAGCGATGTGACTGCACATGAGCAGTAGCGCACACTGAAATACAGGTTTAGAATAAGCACTTGTGAACAGTCGCCGGTTCCCGGGTACATACCGTCCTCTACAGCGATGTGACTGCGCATGAGCAGTAGCGCACACTGAAATACAGGTTTAGAATAAGCACTTGGGAACAGTCGCCGGTTCCCGGGTACATACAGTCTTCTACAGCGATGTGACTGCACATGAGCAGAAGCGCACGCTGAAATACAGGTTTAGAATAAGCACTTGGGAACAGTCGCCGGTTCCCGGGTACATACAGTCTTCTACAGCGATGTGACTGCGCATGAGCAGTAGCGCACGCTGAAATACAGGTTTAGAATAAGCACTTGTGAACAGTCGCCGGTTCCCGGGTGCATACAGTCCTCTACAGCGATGTGACTGCGCATGAGCAGTAGCGCACGCTGAAATACAGGTTTAGAATAAGCACTTGGGAACACCCGCCGGTTCCCGGGTACATACCGTCCTCTACAGCGATGTGACTGCGCATGAGCAGTAGCGCACGCTGAAATACAGGTTTAGAATAAGCACTTGGGAACAGTCGCCGGTTCCCGGGTACATACAGTCTTCTACAGCGATGTGACTGTGCATGAGCAGTAGTGCACGCTGAAATACAGGTTTAGAATAAGCACTTGGGAACAGTCGCCGGTTCCCGGGTACATACCGTCCTCTACAGCGATGTGACTGCGCATGAGCAGTAGCGCACGCTGAAATACAGGTTTAGAATAAGCACATGGGAACAGTCGCCGGTTCCCGGGTACATACCGTCCTCTACAGCCATGTGACTGCGCATGAGCAGTAGCGCACGCTGAAATACAGGTTTAGAATAAGCACTTGGGAA
This sequence comes from Rhinoderma darwinii, assembly GCF_050947455.1. Taxonomy (NCBI): domain Eukaryota; kingdom Metazoa; phylum Chordata; class Amphibia; order Anura; family Rhinodermatidae; genus Rhinoderma; species Rhinoderma darwinii. The sequence goes on along the minus strand of NW_027461859.1, from coordinate 161,448 downwards.
CAGTCGCCGGTTCACGGGTACATACAGTCTTCTACAGCGATGTGACTGCGCATGAGCAGTAGCGCACACTGAAATACAGGTTTAGAATAAGCACTTGGGAACAGTCGCCGGTTCCCGGGTACATACAGTCCTCTACAGCGATGTGACTGCGCATGAGCAGTAGCGCACGCTGAAATACAGGTTTAGAATAAGCACTTGGGAACAGTCGCCGGTTCCCGGGTGCATACAGTCCTCTACAGCGATGTGACTGCGCATGAGCAGTAGCGCACACTGAAATACAGGTTTAGAATAAGCACATGGAAACAGTCGCCGGTTCCCGGGTACATACAGTCCTCTACAGCGATGTGACTGCGCATGAGCAGTAGCGCACGCTGAAATACAGGTTTAGAATAACCACTTGGGAACAGTCGCCGGTTCCCGGGTACATACAGTCTTCTACAGCGATGTAACTGCGCATGAGCAGTAGCGCGCGCTGAAATACAGGTTTAGAATAAGCACTTGGGAACAGTCGCCGGTTCCCGGGTACATACAGTCTTCTACAGCGATGTGACTGCGCATGAGCAGTAGCGCACGCTGAAATACAGGTTTAGAATAAGCACTTGGGAACAGTCGCCGGTTCCCGGGTACATACCGTCCTCTACAGCGATGTGACTGCGCATGAGCAGAAGCGCACGCTGAAATACAGGTTTAGAATAAGCACTTGGGAACAGTCGCCGGTTCCCGGGTACATACAGTCTTCTACAGCGATGTGACTGCGCATGAGCAGTAGCGCACACTGAAATACAGGTTTAGAATAAGCACTTGGGAACAGTTTCCGGTTCCCGGGTACATACAGTCTTCTACAGCGATGTGACTGCGCATGAGTAATAGCGCACGCTGAAATACAGGTTTAGAATAAGCACTTGGGAACAGTCGCCGGTTCCTGGGTACATACCGTCTTCTACAGCGATGTGACTGCGCATGAGCAGTAGCGCACGCTGAAATACAGGTTTAGAATAAGCACTTGGGAACAGTCGCCGGTTCCCGGGTACATACAGTCTTCTACAGCGATGTGACTGTGCATGAGCAGTAGCGCACGCTGAAATACAGGTTTAGAATAAGCACTTGGGAACAGTCGCCGGTTCCCGGGTGCATACAGTCCTCTACAGCGATGTGACTGCGCATGAGCAGTAGCGCACGCTGAAATACAGGTTTAGAATAAGCACTTGGGAACAGTCGCCGGTTCCCGGGTACATACAGTCCTCTACAGCGATGTGACTGCGCATGAGCAGTAGCGCACGCTGAAATACAGGTTTAGAATAAGCACTTGGGAACAGTCGCCGGTTCCCAGGTACATACAGTCCTCTACAGCGATGTGACTGCGCATGAGCAGTAGCACATGCTGAAATACAGGTTTAGAATAAGCACTTGGGAACAGTCGCCGGTTCCCGGATACATACCGTCCTCTACAGCGATGTGACTGCGCATGAGCAGTAGCGCACGCTGAAATACAGGTTTAGAATAAGCACTTGGGAACAGTCGCCGGTTCCCGGGTACATACCGTCCTCTACAGCGATGTGACTGCGCATGAGCAGTAGCGCACGCTGAAATACAGGTTTAGAATAAGCGCTTGGGAACAGTCGCCGGTTCCTGGGTACATACAGTCTTCTACAGCGATGTGACTGCGCATGAGCAGTAGCGCACACTGAAATACAGGTTTAGAATAAGCACTTGGGAACAGTCGCCGGTTCCCGGGTACATACAGTCCTCTACAGCGATGTGACTGCGCATGAGCAGTAGCGCACGCTGAAATACAGGTTTAGAATAAGCACTTGGGAACAGTCGCCGGTTCCCGGGTACATACAGTCCACTACAGCGATGTGACTGCACATGAGCAGTAGCGCACGCTGAAATACAGGTTTAGAATAAGCACTTGGGAACAGTCGCCGGTTCCCGGGTGCATACAGTCCTCTACAGCGATGTGACTGCGCATGAGCAGTAGCGCACGCTGAAATACAGGTTTAGAATAAGCACTTGGGAACAGTCGCCGGTTCCCGGGTACATACCGTCCTCTACAGCGATGTGACTGCACATGAGCAGTAGCGCACGGTGAAATACAGGTTTAGAATAAGCACTTGGGAACAGTCGCCGGTTCCCGGGTACATACCGTCCTCTACAGCGATGTGACTGCGCATGAGCAGTAGCGCATGCTGAAATACAGGTTAAGAATAAGCACTTGGGAACAGTCGCCGATTCCCGGGTACATTCAGTCTTCTACAGCGATGTGACTGCGCATGAGTAATAGCGCACGCTGAAATACAGGTTTAGAATAAGCACTTGGGAACAGTCGCCGGTTCCTGGGTACATACAGTCTTCTACAGCGATGTGACTGCGCATGAGCAGTAGCGCACGCTGAAATACAGGTTTAGAATAAGCACTTGGGAACAGTCGCCGGTTCCCGGGTACATACCGTCCTCTACAGCGATGTGACTGCGCATGAGCAGTAGCGCACGCTGAAATACAGGTTAAGAATAAGCACTTGGGAACAGTCGCCGGTTCCCGGGTACATACAGTCTTCTACAGCGATGTGACTGCGCATGAGTAATAGCGCACGCTGAAATACAGGTTTAGAATAAGCACTTGGGAACAGTCGCCGGTTCCTGGGTACATACAGTCTTCTACAGCGATGTGACTGTGCATGTGCAGTAGCGCACGCTGAAATACATGTTTAGAATAAGCACTTGGGAACAGTCGCCGGATCCCGGGTACATACAGTCCTCTACAGCGATGTGACTGCGCATGAGCAGTAGCGCACGCTGAAATACAGGTTTAGAATAAGCACTTGGGAACAGTCGCCGGTTCCCGGGTACATACAGTCCTCTACAGCGATGTGACTGCGCATGAGCAGTAGCGCACGCTGAAATACAGGTTTAGAATAAGCACTTGGGAACAGTCGCCGGTTCCTGGGTACATACAGTCCTCTACAGCGATGTGACTGCGCATGAGCAGAAGCGCACGCTGAAATACAGGTTTAGAATAAGCACATGGAAACAGTCGCCGGTTCCCGGGTGCATACAGTCTTCTACAGCGATGTGACTGCGCATGAGCAGTAGCGCATGCTGAAATACAGGTTTAGAATAAGCACTTGGGAACAGTCGCCGGTTCCCGGGTACATACCGTCTTCTACAGTGATGTGACTGCGCATGAGCAGTAGCGCACGCTGAAATACAGGTTTAGAATAAGCACTTGGGAACAGTCGTCAGTTCCCGGGTACATACAGTCCTCTACAGCGACGTGACTGCGCATGAGCAGTAGCGCACGCTGAAATACAGGTTTAGAATAAGCACTTGGGAACAGTCGCCGGTTCCCGGGTACATACAGTCCTCTACAGCGATGTGACTGCGCATGAGCAGTAGCGCACGCTGAAATACAGGTTTAGAATAAGCACTTGGGAACACCCGCCGGTTCCCGGGTACATACAGTCTTCTACAGCGATGTGACTGTGCATGAGCAGTAGCGCACGCTGAAATACAGGTTTAAAATAAGCACTTGGGAACAGTCGCCGGTTCCCGGGTACATACAATCTTCTACAGTGATGTGACTGCGCATGAGCAGTAGCGCACGCTGAAATACAGGTTTAGAATAAGCACTTGGGAACAGTCGCCTGTTCCCGGGTACATACAGTCTTCTACAGCGATGTGACTGCGCATGAGCAGTAGCGCACGCTGAAATACAGGTTTAGAATAAGCACTTGGGAACAGTCGCCGGTTCCCGGGTACATACAGTCTTCTACAGCGATGTGACTGCGCATGAGTAATAGCGCACGCTGAAATACAGGTTTAGAATAAGCACTTGGGAACAGTCGCCGGTTCCCGGGTACATACAGTCCTCTACAGCGATGTGACTGCGCATGAGCAGTAGCGCACGCTGAAATACAGGTTTAGAATAAGCACTTGGGAACAGTCGCCGGTTCCCGGGTGCATACAATCCTCTACAGCGATGTGACTGCGCATGAGCAGAAGCGCACGCTGAAATACAGGTTTAGAATAAGCACTTGGGAACAGTCGCCGGTTCCCGGGTGCATACAGTCCTCTACAGCAATGTGACTGTGCATGAGCAGTAGCGCACGCTGAAATACAGGTTTAGAATAAGCACTTGGGAACAGTCGCCGGATCCCGGGTGCATACAGTCCTCTACAGCGATGTGACTGCGCATGAGCAGAAGCGCACGCTGAAATACAGGTTTAGAATAAGCACTTGGGAACAGTCGCCGGTTCCCGGGTACATACAGTCTTCTACAGCGATGTGACTGCGCATGAGCAGTAGCGCACACTGAAATACAGGTTTAGAATAAGCACTTGTGAACAGTCGCCGGTTCCCGGGTGCATACAGTCTTCTACAGCGATGTGACTGCGCATGAGCAGTAGCGCACGCTGAAATACAGGTTTAGAATAAGCACTTGGGAACAGTCGCCGGTTCCCGGGTACATACAGTCCTCTACAGCGATGTGACTGCGCATGAGCAGAAGCGCACGCTGAAATACAATTTTAGAATAAGCACTTGGGAACAGTCGCCGGTTCCCGGGTACATACAGTCTTCTACAGAGATGTGACTGTGCATGTGCAGTAGCGCACGCTGAAATACAGGTTTAGAATAAGCACTTGGGAACAGTCGCCGGTTCCCGGGTGCATACTGTCTTCTACAGCGATGTGACTGCACATGAGCAGTAGCGCACACTGAAATACAGGTTTAGAATAAGCACTTGTGAACAGTCGCCGGTTCCCGGGTACATACCGTCCTCTACAGCGATGTGACTGCGCATGAGCAGTAGCGCACGCTGAAATACAGGTTTAGAATAAGCACTTGGGAACAGTCGCCGGTACCCGGGTACATACAGTCCTCTACAGCGATGTGACTGCGCATGAGCAGTAGCGCACGCTGAAATACAGGTTTAGAATAAGCACATGGAAACAGTCGCCGGTTCCCGGGTACATACAGTCTTCTACAGCGATGTGACTGCGCATGAGCAGTAGCGCACGCTGAAATACAGGTTTAGAATAAGCACTTGGGAACAATCGCCGGTTCCCGGGTACATACAGTCCTCTACAGCGATGTGACTGCACATGAGCAGTAGCGCACGCTGAAATACAGGTTTAGAATAAGCACTTGGGAACACCCGCCGGTTCCCGGGTACATACAGTCTTCTACAGCGATGTGACTGCGCATGAGCAGTAGCGCACGCTGAAATACAGGTTTAGAATAAGCACTTGGGAACAGTCGCCGGTTCCCGGGTACATACCGTCTTCTACAGTGATGTGACTGCGCATGAGCAGTAGCGCAAGCTGAAATACAGGTTTAGAATAAGCACTTGGGAACAGTCGTCAGTTCCCGGGTACATACAGTCTTCTACAGCGATGTGACTGCGCATGTGCAGTAGCGCACGCTGAAATACAGGTTTAGAATAAGCACTTGGGAACACCCGCCGGTTCCCGGGTACATACAGTCTTCTACAGCGATGTGACTGTGCATGAGCAGTAGCGCACGCTGAAATACAGGTTTGGAATAAGCACTTGGGAACACCCGCCGGTTCCCGGGTACATACAGTCTTCTACAGCGATGTGACTGTGCATGAGCTGTAGCGCACGCTGAAATACAGGTTTAGAATAAGCACTTGGGAACAGTCGCCGGTTCCCGGGTACATACAATCTTCTACAGTGATGTGACTGCGCATGAGCAGTAGCGCACGCTGAAATACAGGTTTAGAATAAGCACTTGGGAACAGTCGCCTGTTCCCGGGTACATACAGTCTTCTACAGCGATGTGACTGCGCATGAGCAGTAGCGCACGCTGAAATACAGGTTTAGAATAAGCACTTGGGAACAGTCGCCGGTTCCCGGGTACATACAGTCTTCTACAGCGATGTGACTGCGCATGAGTAATAGCGCACGCTGAAATACAGGTTTAGAATAAGCACTTGGGAACAGTCGCCGGTTCCCGGGTACATACAGTCCTCTACAGCGATGTGACTGCGCATGAGCAGTAGTGCACGCTGAAATACAGGTTTAGAATAAGCACTTGGGAACAGTCGCCGGTTCCCGGGTGCATACAGTCCTCTACAGCGATGTGACTGCGCATGAGCAGAAGCGCACGCTGAAATACAGGTTTAGAATAAGCACTTGGGAACAGTCGCCGGTTCCCGGGTGCATACAGTCCTCTACAGCAATGTGACTGTGCATGAGCAGTAGCGCACGCTGAAATACAGGTTTAGAATAAGCACTTGGGAACAGTCGCCGGATCCCGGGTGCATACAGTCCTCTACAGCGATGTGACTGCGCATGAGCAGAAGCGCACGCTGAAATACAGGTTTAGAATAAGCACTTGGGAACAGTCGCCGGTTCCCGGGTACATACAGTCTTCTACAGCGATGTGACTGCGCATGAGCAGTAGCGCACGCTGAAATACAGGTTTAGAATAAGCACTTGTGAACAGTCGCCGGTTCCCGGGTGCATACAGTCTTCTACAGCGATGTGACTGCGCATGAGCAGTAGCGCACGCTGAAATACAGGTTTAGAATAAGCACTTGGGAACAGTCGCCGGTTCCCGGGTACATACAGTCCTCTACAGCGATGTGACTGCGCATGAGCAGAAGCGCACGCTGAAATACAGGTTTAGAATAAGCACTTGGGAACAGTCGCCGGTTCCCGGGTACATACAGTCTTCTACAGAGATGTGACTGTGCATGTGCAGTAGCGCACGCTGAAATACAGGTTTAGAATAAGCACTTGGGAACAGTCGCCGGTTCCCGGGTGCATACCGTCTTCTACAGCGATGTGACTGCACATGAGCAGTAGCGCACACTGAAATACAGGTTTAGAATAAGCACTTGTGAACAGTCGCCGGTTCCCGGGTACATACCGTCCTCTACAGCGATGTGACTGCGCATGAGCAGTAGCGCACACTGAAATACAGGTTTAGAATAAGCACTTGGGAACAGTCGCCGGTACCCGGGTACATACAGTCCTCTACAGCGATGTGACTGCGCATGAGCAGTAGCGCACGCTGAAATACAGGTTTAGAATAAGCACATGGAAACAGTCGCCGGTTCCCGGGTACATACAGTCTTCTACAGCGATGTGACTGCGCATGAGCAGTAGCGCACGCTGAAATACAGGTTTAGAATAAGCACTTGGGAACACCCGCCGGTTCCCGGGTTCATACAGTCTTCTACAGCGATGTGACTGCGCATGAGCAGTAGCGCACGCTGAAATACAGGTTTAGAATAAGCACTTGGGAACAGTCGCCGGTTCCCGGGTACATACCGTCTTCTACAGTGATGTGACTGCGCATGAGCAGTAGCGCACGCTGAAATACAGGTTTAGAATAAGCACTTGGGAACAGTCGTCAGTTCCCGGGTACATACAGTCTTCTACAGCGATGTGACTGCGCATGTGCAGTAGCGCACGCTGAAATACAGGTTTAGAATAAGCACTTGGGAACAGTCGCCGGTTCCCGGGTACATACAGTCCTCTACAGCGATGTGACTGCGCATGAGCAGTAGCGCACGCTGAAATACAGGTTTAGAATAAGCACTTGGGAACACCCGCCGGTTCCCGGGTACATACAGTCTTCTACAGCGATGTGACTGTGCATGAGCAGTAGCGCACGCTGAAATACAGGTTTAGAATAAGCACTTGGGAACAGTCGCCGGTTCCCGGGTACATACAGTCTTCTACAGCGATGTGACTGCGCATGAGCATGACCTGCCTATGTAGAGTCGTGTGTTAACCTTAGACCATACTATCCCCCCACCCCCACTTAGTAAAGACACATGACACCGAGGTTGGATGTGAAATGGCCACAGCAGCCGTTTATTAATTTCACAGTTTTATAAAAACAAATTAAATCCGAAACATTCGGATAACTAGTTAGGAATCCACCAGAGAATTCCTCCTAATAATTCACATGACCCAACATGGGTCAGAATCATAAATAACAATTAAACGTTAACATTAACCCGAGCAGAGGAAGTCCTTGAAGCCCCTTCAGATGTTCCTTTCAAGAACACACCGAATTAGCCATCTGCAAACCACTAATTACCTCCAGCCGTAAACCAGCTCGGAAGCACCGTTCACCTCTGCAGATGGCTCCAACCACTAGAAGTCCACTTCAAGGGGATAACACCCGATGAAGCCCTCAAGTGATATACCGACCACTAGAAGTCCACTTCAAAGGGATAACACCCGATGAAGCCTTCAAGTGATATACCTTCTACCAGAAGACCACTTCAAAGGGATAACACCCGATGAAGTCTTCAACCATGTACCTTTTTTGGGGGACGCATACCCCCGATGCGACCCCCCCACCATTTTGTACTGACTGGCCTCAAGGACTCCCCCCGCCAGCTGCCATGACAACAGAACCTACTCCGGAAAAAAGAAAAACAAGTTAAATAAGCACACAAACTAAATCACAACGCTCCTAAACAGACGTACATAAGACCTAAGGAGTAACAAACCAAGGGTGGGAGGGTGGGAGCTTGCTTGTGCTATGTTACTCCTCCCGCTGCTTCCGGCTCAATGCCGAGAAACAGCGGGAAGCGCAGTGACGGCCCCCCGTCCCCCTTAACTCCTCCCCGCCCCTCCTTAGCTTCTTTCACCTCTCCCTCACCTCATTAACCCTTTCCCTACCAGGGCGGTCATGTCGGCTTCCCTTAAGCCTGCAGCTGCGTCCTGCCTCTTCTGTAGCGCACGCTGAAATACAGGTTTAGAATAAGCACTTGGGAACAGTCGCCGGTTCCCGGGTACATACAATCTTCTACAGTGATGTGACTGCGCATGAGCAGTAGCGCACGCTGAAATACAGGTTTAGAATAAGCACTTGGGAACAGTCGCCGGTTCCCGGGTACATACAGTCCTCTACAGCGATGTGACTGCGCATGAGCAGTAGCGCACGCTGAAATACAGGTTTAGAATAAGCACTTGGGAACAGTCGCCGGTTCCTGGCTGCATACAGTCCTCTACAGCGATGTGACTGCGCATGAGCAGAAGCGCACGCTGAAATACAGGTTTAGAATAAGCACTTGGGAACAGTCGCCGGTTCCCGGGTGCATACAGTCCTCTACAGCAATGTGACTGTGCATGAGCAGTAGCGCACGCTGAAATACAGGTTTAGATTAAGCACTTGGGAACAGTCGCCGTATCCCGGGTGCATACAGTCCTCTACAGCGATGTGACTGCGCATGAGCAGAAGCGCACGCTGAAATACAGGTTTAGAATAAGCACATGGGAACAGTCGCCGGTTCCCGGGTACATACAGTCTTCTACAGCGATGTGACTGCGCATGAGCAGTAGCGCACGCTGAAATACAGGTTTAGAATAAGCACTTGTGAACAGTCGCCGGTTCCCGGGTGCATACAGTCTTCTACAGCGATGTGACTGCGCATGAGCAGTAGCGCACGCTGAAATACAGGTTTAGAATAAGCACTTGGGAACAGTCGCCGGTTCCCGGGTACATACAGTCCTCTACAGCGATGTGACTGCGCATGAGCAGAAGCGCACGCTGAAATACAGGTTTAGAATAAGCACTTGGGAACAGTCGCCGGTTCCCGGGTACATACCGTCCTCTACAGCGATGTGACTGCACATGAGCAGTAGCGCACGGTGAAATACAGGTTTAGAATAAGCACTTGGGAACAGTCGCCGGTTCCCGGGTACATACCGTCCTCTACAGCGATGTGACTGCGCATGAGCAGAAGCGCACGCTGAAATACAGGTTTAGAATAAGCACTTGGGAACAGTCGCCGGTTCCCGGGTGCATACAGTCCTCTACAGCAATGTGACTGTGCATGAGCAGTAGCGCACGCTGAAATACAGGTTTAGAATAAGCACTTGGGAACAGTCGCCGGATCCCGGGTGCATACAGTCCTCTACAGCGATGTGACTGCGCATGAGCAGAAGCGCACGCTGAAATACAGGTTTAGAATAAGCACTTGGGAACAGTCGCCGGTTCCCGGGTACATACAGTCTTCTACAGCGATGTGACTGCGCATGAGCAGTAGCGCACGCTGAAATACAGGTTTAGAATAAGCACTTGTGAACAGTCGCCGGTTCCCGGGTGCATACAGTCTTCTACAGCGATGTGACTGCGCATGAGCAGTAGCGCACGCTGAAATACAGGTTTAGAATAAGCACTTGGGAACAGTCGCCGGTACCCGGGTACATACAGTCCTCTACAGCGATGTGACTGCGCATGAGCAGTAGCGCACGCTGAAATACAGGTTTAGAATAAGCACATGGAAACAGTCGCCGGTTCCCGGGTACATACAGTCTTCTACAGCGATGTGACTGCGCATGAGCAGTAGCGCACGCTGAAATACAGGTTTAGAATAAGCACTTGGGAACAATCGCCGGTTCCCGGGTACATACAGTCCTCTACAGCGATGTGACTGCACATGAGCAGTAGCGCACGCTGAAATACAGGTTTAGAATAAGCACTTGGGAACACCCGCCGGTTCCCGGGTACATACAGTCTTCTACAGCGATGTGACTGCGCATGAGCAGTAGCGCACGCTGAAATACAGGTTTAGAATAAGCACTTGGGAACAGTCGCCGGTTCCCGGGTACATACCGTCTTCTACAGTGATGTGACTGCGCATGAGCAGTAGCGCAAGCTGAAATACAGGTTTAGAATAAGCACTTGGGAACAGTCGTCAGTTCCCGGGTACATACAGTCTTCTACAGCGATGTGACTGCGCATGTGCAGTAGCGCACGCTGAAATACAGGTTTAGAATAAGCACTTGGGAACACCCGCCGGTTCCCGGGTACATACAGTCTTCTACAGCGATGTGACTGTGCATGAGCAGTAGCGCACGCTGAAATACAGGTTTGGAATAAGCACTTGGGAACACCCGCCGGTTCCCGGGTACATACAGTCTTCTACAGCGATGTGACTGTGCATGAGCTGTAGCGCACGCTGAAATACAGGTTTAGAATAAGCACTTGGGAACAGTCGCCGGTTCCCGGGTACATACAATCTTCTACAGTGATGTGACTGCGCATGAGCAGTAGCGCACGCTGAAATACAGGTTTAGAATAAGCACTTGGGAACAGTCGCCTGTTCCCGGGTACATACAGTCTTCTACAGCGATGTGACTGCGCATGAGCAGTAGCGCACGCTGAAATACAGGTTTAGAATAAGCACTTGGGAACAGTCGCCGGTTCCCGGGTACATACAGTCTTCTACAGCGATGTGACTGCGCATGAGTAATAGCGCACGCTGAAATACAGGTTTAGAATAAGCACTTGGGAACAGTCGCCGGTTCCCGGGTACATACAGTCCTCTACAGCGATGTGACTGCGCATGAGCAGTAGTGCACGCTGAAATACAGGCTTAGAATAAGCACTTGGGAACAGTCGCCGGTTCCCGGGTGCATACAGTCCTCTACAGCGATGTGACTGCGCATGAGCAGAAGCGCACGCTGAAATACAGGTTTAGAATAAGCACTTGGGAACAGTCGCCGGTTCCCGGGTGCATACAGTCCTCTACAGCAATGTGACTGTGCATGAGCAGTAGCGCACGCTGAAATACAGGTTTAGAATAAGCACTTGGGAACAGTCGCCGGATCCCGGGTGCATACAGTCCTCTACAGCGATGTGACTGCGCATGAGCAGAAGCGCACGCTGAAATACAGGTTTAGAATAAGCACTTGGGAACAGTCGCCGGTTCCCGGGTACATACAGTCTTCTACAGCGATGTGACTGCGCATGAGCAGTAGCGCACGCTGAAATACAGGTTTAGAATAAGCACTTGTGAACAGTCGCCGGTTCCCGGGTGCATACAGTCTTCTACAGCGATGTGACTGCGCATGAGCAGTAGCGCACGCTGAAATACAGGTTTAGAATAAGCACTTGGGAACAGTCGCCGGTTCCCGGGTACATACAGTCCTCTACAGCGATGTGACTGCGCATGAGCAGAAGCGCACGCTGAAATACAGGTTTAGAATAAGCACTTGGGAACAGTCGCCGGTTCCCGGGTACATACAGTCTTCTACAGAGATGTGACTGTGCATGTGCAGTAGCGCACGCTGAAATACAGGTTTAGAATAAGCACTTGGGAACAGTCGCCGGTTCCCGGGTGCATACCGTCTTCTACAGCGATGTGACTGCACATGAGCAGTAGCGCACACTGAAATACAGGTTTAGAATAAGCACTTGTGAACAGTCGCCGGTTCCCGGGTACATACCGTCCTCTACAGCGATGTGACTGCGCATGAGCAGTAGCGCACACTGAAATACAGGTTTAGAATAAGCACTTGGGAACAGTCGCCGGTACCCGGGTACATACAGTCCTCTACAGCGATGTGACTGCGCATGAGCAGTAGCGCACGCTGAAATACAGGTTTAGAATAAGCACATGGAAACAGTCGCCGGTTCCCGGGTACATACAGTCTTCTACAGCGATGTGACTGCGCATGAGCAGTAGCGCACGCTGAAATACAGGTTTAGAATAAGCACTTGGGAACACCCGCCGGTTCCCGGGTTCATACAGTCTTCTACAGCGATGTGACTGCGCATGAGCAGTAGCGCACGCTGAAATACAGGTTTAGAATAAGCACTTGGGAACAGTCGCCGGTTCCCGGGTACATACCGTCTTCTACAGTGATGTGACTGCGCATGAGCAGTAGCGCACGCTGAAATACAGGTTTAGAATAAGCACTTGGGAACAGTCGTCAGTTCCCGGGTACATACAGTCTTCTACAGCGATGTGACTGCGCATGTGCAGTAGCGCACGCTGAAATACAGGTTTAGAATAAGCACTTGGGAACAGTCGCCGGTTCCCGGGTACATACAGTCCTCTACAGCGATGTGACTGCGCATGAGCAGTAGCGCACGCTGAAATACAGGTTTAGAATAAGCACTTGGGAACACCCGCCGGTTCCCGGGTACATACAGTCTTCTACAGCGATGTGACTGTGCATGAGCAGTAGCGCACGCTGAAATACAGGTTTAGAATAAGCACTTGGGAACAGTCGCCGGTTCCCGGGTACATACAGTCTTCTACAGCGATGTGACTGCGCATGAGCATGACCTGCCTATGTAGAGTCGTGTGTTAACCTTAGACCATACTATCCCCCCACCCCCACTTAGTAAAGACACATGACACCGAGGTTGGATGTGAAATGGCCACAGCAGCCGTTTATTAATTTCACAGTTTTATAAAAACAATTTAAATCCGAAACATTCGGATAACTAGTTAGGAATCCACCAGAGAATTCCTCCTAATAATTCACATGACCCAACATGGGTCAGAATCATAAATAACAATTAAACGTTAACATTAACCCGAGCAGAGGAAGTCCTTGAAGCCCCTTCAGATGTTCCTTTCAAGAACACACCGAATTAGCCATCTGCAAACCACTAATTACCTCCAGCCGTAAACCAGCTCGGAAGCACCGTTCACCTCTGCAGATGGCTCCAACCACTAGAAGTCCACTTCAAGGGGATAACACCCGATGAAGCCCTCAAGTGATATACCGACCACTAGAAGTCCACTTCAAAGGGATAACACCCGATGAAGCCTTCAAGTGATATACCTTCTACCAGAAGACCACTTCAAAGGGATAACACCCGATGAAGTCTTCAACCATGTACCTTTTTTGGGGGACGCATACCCCCGATGCGACCCCCCCACCATTTTGTACTGACTGGCCTCAAGGACTCCCCCCGCCAGCTGCCATGACAACAGAACCTACTCCGGAAAAAAGAAAAACAAGTTAAATAAGCACACAAACTAAATCACAACGCTCCTAAACAGACGTACATAAGACCTAAGGAGTAACAAACCAAGGGTGGGAGGGTGGGAGCTTGCTTGTGCTATGTTACTCCTCCCGCTGCTTCCGGCTCAATGCCGAGAAACAGCGGGAAGCGCAGTGACGGCCCCCCGTCCCCCTTAACTCCTCCCCGCCCCTCCTTAGCTTCTTTCACCTCTCCCTCACCTCATTAACCCTTTCCCTACCAGGGCGGTCATGTCGGCTTCCCTTAAGCCTGCAGCTGCGTCCTGCCTCTTCTGTAGCGCACGCTGAAATACAGGTTTAGAATAAGCACTTGGGAACAGTCGCCGGTTCCCGGGTACATACAATCTTCTACAGTGATGTGACTGCGCATGAGCAGTAGCGCACGCTGAAATACAGGTTTAGAATAAGCACTTGGGAACAGTCGCCGGTTCCCGGGTACATACAGTCCTCTACAGCGATGTGACTGCGCATGAGCAGTAGCGCACGCTGAAATACAGGTTTAGAATAAGCACTTGGGAACAGTCGCCGGTTCCTGGCTGCATACAGTCCTCTACAGCGATGTGACTGCGCATGAGCAGAAGCGCACGCTGAAATACAGGTTTAGAATAAGCACTTGGGAACAGTCGCCGGTTCCCGGGTGCATACAGTCCTCTACAGCAATGTGACTGTGCATGAGCAGTAGCGCACGCTGAAATACAGGTTTAGATTAAGCACTTGGGAACAGTCGCCGTATCCCGGGTGCATACAGTCCTCTACAGCGATGTGACTGCGCATGAGCAGAAGCGCACGCTGAAATACAGGTTTAGAATAAGCACATGGGAACAGTCGCCGGTTCCCGGGTACATACAGTCTTCTACAGCGATGTGACTGCGCATGAGCAGTAGCGCACGCTGAAATACAGGTTTAGAATAAGCACTTGTGAACAGTCGCCGGTTCCCGGGTGCATACAGTCTTCTACAGCGATGTGACTGCGCATGAGCAGTAGCGCACGCTGAAATACAGGTTTAGAATAAGCACTTGGGAACAGTCGCCGGTTCCCGGGTACATACAGTCCTCTACAGCGATGTGACTGCGCATGAGCAGAAGCGCACGCTGAAATACAGGTTTAGAATAAGCACTTGGGAACAGTCGCCGGTTCCCGGGTACATACCGTCCTCTACAGCGATGTGACTGCACATGAGCAGTAGCGCACGGTGAAATACAGGTTTAGAATAAGCACTTGGGAACAGTCGCCGGTTCCCGGGTACATACCGTCCTCTACAGCGATGTGACTGCGCATGAGCAGAAGCGCACGCTGAAATACAGGTTTAGAATAAGCACTTGGGAACAGTCGCCGGTTCCCGGGTGCATACAGTCCTCTACAGCAATGTGACTGTGCATGAGCAGTAGCGCACGCTGAAATACAGGTTTAGAATAAGCACTTGGGAACAGTCGCCGGATCCCGGGTGCATACAGTCCTCTACAGCGATGTGACTGCGCATGAGCAGAAGCGCACGCTGAAATACAGGTTTAGAATAAGCACTTGGGAACAGTCGCCGGTTCCCGGGTACATACAGTCTTCTACAGCGATGTGACTGCGCATGAGCAGTAGCGCACGCTGAAATACAGGTTTAGAATAAGCACTTGTGAACAGTCGCCGGTTCCCGGGTGCATACAGTCTTCTACAGCGATGTGACTGCGCATGAGCAGTAGCGCACGCTGAAATACAGGTTTAGAATAAGCACTTGGGAACAGTCGCCGGTTCCCGGGTACATACAGTCTTCTACAGAGATGTGACTGTGCATGTGCAGTAGCGCACGCTGAAATACAGGTTTAGAATAAGCACTTGGGAACAGTCGCCGGTTCCCGGGTGCATACCGTCTTCTACAGCGATGTGACTGCACATGAGCAGTAGCGCACACTGAAATACAGGTTTAGAATAAGCACTTGTGAACAGTCGCCGGTTCCCGGGTACATACCGTCCTCTACAGCGATGTGACTGCGCATGAGCAGTAGCGCACACTGAAATACAGGTTTAGAATAAGCACTTGGGAACAGTCGCCGGTACCCGGGTACATACAGTCCTCTACAGCGATGTGACTGCGCATGAGCAGTAGCGCACGCTGAAATACAGGTTTAGAATAAGCACATGGAAACAGTCGCCGGTTCCCGGGTACATACAGTCTTCTACAGCGATGTGACTGTGCATGAGCAGTAGCGCACGCTGAAATACAGGTTTAGAATAAGCACTTGGGAACACCCGCCGGTTCCCGGGTACATACAGTCTTCTACAGCGATGTGACTGCGCATGAGCAGTAGCGCACGCTGAAATACAGGTTTAGAATAAGCACTTGGGAACAGTCGCCGGTTCCCGGGTACATACCGTCTTCTACAGTGATGTGACTGCGCATGAGCAGTAGCGCACGCTGAAATACAGGTTTAGAATAAGCACTTGGGAACAGTCGTCAGTTCCCGGGTACATACAGTCTTCTACAGCGATGTGACTGCGCATGTGCAGTAGCGCACGCTGAAATACAGGTTTAGAATAAGCACTTGGGAACAGTCGCCGGTTCCCGGGTACATACAGTCCTCTACAGCGATGTGACTGCGCATGAGCAGTAGCGCACGCTGAAATACAGGTTTAGAATAAGCACTTGGGAACACCCGCCGGTTCCCGGGTACATACAGTCTTCTACAGCGATGTGACTGTGCATGAGCAGTAGCGCACGCTGAAATACAGGTTTAGAATAAGCACTTGGGAACAGTCGCCGGTTCCCGGGTACATACAGTCTTCTACAGCGATGTGACTGCGCATGAGCAGTAGCGCACGCTGAAATACAGGTTTAGAATAAGCACTTGGGAACAGTCGCCGGTTCCCGGGTACATACAATCTTCTACAGTGATGTGACTGCGCATGAGCAGTAGCGCACGCTGAAATACAGGTTTAGAATAAGCACTTGGGAACAGTCGCCGGTTCCCGGGTACATACAGTCCTCTACAGCGATGTGACTGCGCATGAGCAGTAGCGCACGCTGAAATACAGGTTTAGAATAAGCACTTGGGAACAGTCGCCGGTTCCTGGCTGCATACAGTCCTCTACAGCGATGTGACTGCGCATGAGCAGAAGCGCACGCTGAAATACAGGTTTAGAATAAGCACTTGGGAACAGTCGCCGGTTCCCGGGTGCATACAGTCCTCTACAGCAATGTGACTGTGCATGAGCAGTAGCGCACGCTGAAATACAGGTTTAGATTAAGCACTTGGGAACAGTCGCCGTATCCCGGGTGCATACAGTCCTCTACAGCGATGTGACTGCGCATGAGCAGAAGCGCACGCTGAAATACAGGTTTAGAATAAGCACTTGGGAACAGTCGCCGGTTCCCGGGTACATACAGTCTTCTACAGCGATGTGACTGCGCATGAGCAGTAGCGCACGCTGAAATACAGGTTTAGAATAAGCACTTGTGAACAGTCGCCGGTTCCCGGGTGCATACAGTCTTCTACAGCGATGTGACTGCGCATGAGCAGTAGCGCACGCTGAAATACAGGTTTAGAATAAGCACTTGGGAACAGTCGCCGGTTCCCGGGTACATACAGTCCTCTACAGCGATGTGACTGCGCATGAGCAGAAGCGCACGCTGAAATACAGGTTTAGAATAAGCACTTGGGAACAGTCGCCGGTTCCCGGGTACATACCGTCCTCTACAGCGATGTGACTGCACATGAGCAGTAGCGCACGGTGAAATACAGGTTTAGAATAAGCACTTGTGAACAGTCGCCGGTTCCCGGGTACATACCGTCCTCTACAGCCATGTGACTGCGCATGAGCAGAAGCGCACGCTGAAATACAGGTTTAGAATAAGCACTAGGGAACAGTCGCCGGTTCCCGGGTACATACAGTCCTCTACAGCGATGTGACTGCACATGAGCAGTAGCGCACGCTGAAATACAGGTTTAGAATAAGCACTTGTGAACAGTCGCCGGTTCCCGGGTGCATACAGTCTTCTACAGCGATGTGACTGCGCATGAGCAGTAGCGCACGCTGAAATACAGGTTTAGAATAAGCACTTGGGAACAGTCGCCGGTTCCCGGGTACATACAGTCCTCTACAGCGATGTGACTGCGCATGAGCAGAAGCGCACGCTGAAATACAGGTTTAGAATAAGCACTTGGGAACAGTCGCCGGTTCCCGGGTACATACAGTCTTCTACAGCGATGTGACTGCGCATGAGCAGTAGCGCACGCTGAAATACAGGTTTAGAATAAGCACTTGGGAACAGTCGCCGGTTCCCGGGTACATACAATCTTCTACAGTGATGTGACTGCGCATGAGCAGTAGCGCACGCTGAAATACAGGTTTAGAATAAGCACTTGGGAACAGTCGCCGGTTCCCGGGTACATACAGTCCTCTACAGCGATGTGACTGCGCATGAGCAGTAGCGCACGCTGAAATACAGGTTTAGAATAAGCACTTGGGAACAGTCGCCGGTTCCTGGCTGCATACAGTCCTCTACAGCGATGTGACTGCGCATGAGCAGAAGCGCACGCTGAAATACAGGTTTAGAATAAGCACTTGGGAACAGTCGCCGGTTCCCGGGTGCATACAGTCCTCTACAGCAATGTGACTGTGCATGAGCAGTAGCGCACGCTGAAATACAGGTTTAGATTAAGCACTTGGGAACAGTCGCCGTATCCCGGGTGCATACAGTCCTCTACAGCGATGTGACTGCGCATGAGCAGAAGCGCACGCTGAAATACAGGTTTAGAATAAGCACTTGGGAACAGTCGCCGGTTCCCGGGTACATACAGTCTTCTACAGCGATGTGACTGCGCATGAGCAGTAGCGCACGCTGAAATACAGGTTTAGAATAAGCACTTGTGAACAGTCGCCGGTTCCCGGGTGCATACAGTCTTCTACAGCGATGTGACTGCGCATGAGCAGTAGCGCACGCTGAAATACAGGTTTAGAATAAGCACTTGGGAACAGTCGCCGGTTCCCGGGTACATACAGTCCTCTACAGCGATGTGACTGCGCATGAGCAGAAGCGCACGCTGAAATACAGGTTTAGAATAAGCACTTGGGAACAGTCGCCGGTTCCCGGGTACATACCGTCCTCTACAGCGATGTGACTGCACATGAGCAGTAGCGCACGGTGAAATACAGGTTTAGAATAAGCACTTGTGAACAGTCGCCGGTTCCCGGGTACATACCGTCCTCTACAGCCATGTGACTGCGCATGAGCAGAAGCGCACGCTGAAATACAGGTTTAGAATAAGCACTAGGGAACAGTCGCCGGTTCCCGGGTACATACAGTCCTCTACAGCGATGTGACTGCACATGAGCAGTAGCGCACGCTGAAATACAGGTTTAGAATAAGCACTTGTGAACAGTCGCCGGTTCCCGGGTGCATACAGTCTTCTACAGCGATGTGACTGCGCATGAGCAGTAGCGCACGCTGAAATACAGGTTTAGAATAAGCACTTGGGAACAGTCGCCGGTTCCCGGGTACATACAGTCCTCTACAGCGATGTGACTGCGCATGAGCAGAAGCGCACGCTGAAATACAGGTTTAGAATAAGCACTTGGGAACAGTCGCCGGTTCCCGGGTACATACCGTCCTCTACAGCGATGTGACTGCACATGAGCAGTAGCGCACGGTGAAATACAGGTTTAGAATAAGCACTTGTGAACAGTCGCCGGTTCCCGGGTACATACCGTCCTCTACAGCCATGTGACTGCGCATGAGCAGAAGCGCACGCTGAAATACAGATTTAGAATAAGCACTTGGGAACAGTCGCCGGTTCCCGGGTACATACAGTCCTCTACAGCGATGTGACTGCACATGAGCAGTAGCGCACGCTGAAATACAGGTTTAGAATAAGCACTTGGGAACAGTCGCCGGTTCCCGGGTACATACCGTCCTCTACAGCGATGTGACTGCGCATGAGCAGTAGCGCACGCTGAAATACAGGTTTAGAATAAGCACTTGGGAACAGTCGCCGGTTCCCGGGTACATACAGTCTTCTACAGCGATGTGACTGTGCATGTGCAGTAGTGCACGCTGAAATACAGGTTTAGAATAAGCACTTGGGAACAGTCGCCGGTTCCCGGGTACATACAGTCCTCTACAGCGATGTGACTGCGCATGAGCAGTAGCGCACGCTGAAATACAGGTTTAGAATAAGCACTTGGGAACACCCGCCGGTTCCCGGGTACATACAGTCTTCTACAGCGATGTGACTGCGCATGAGCAGTAGCGCACGCTGAAATACAGGTTTAGAATAAGCACTTGGGAACAGTCGCCGGTTCCCGGGTACATACAATCTTCTACAGTGATGTGACTGCGCATGAGCAGTAGCGCATGCTGAAATACAGGTTTAGAATAAGCACTTGGGAACAGTCGCCGGTTCCCGGGTACATACAGTCCTCTACAGCGATGTGACTGCGCATGAGCAGTAGCGCACGCTGAAATACAGGTTTAGAATAAGCACTTGGGAACACCCGCCGGTTCCCGGGTACATACAGTCTTCTACTGCGATGTGACTGCGCATGAGCAGTAGCGCACGCTGAAATACAGGTTTAGAATAAGCACTTGGGAACAGTCGCCGGTTCCCGGGTACATACAATCTTCTACAGTGATGTGACTGCGCATGAGCAGTAGCGCACGCTGAAATACAGGTTTAGAATAAGCACTTGGGAACAGTCGCCGGTTCCCGGGTACATACAGTCTTCTACAGCGATGTGACTGCGCATGAGCAGTAGCGCACGCTGAAATACAGGTTTAGAATAAGCACTTGGGAACAGTCGCCGGTTCCCGGGTGCATACAGTCCTCTACAGCGATGTGACTGCGCATGAGCAGAAGCGCACGCTGAAATACAGGTTTAGAATAAGCACTTGGGAACAGTCGCCGGTTCCCGGGTGCATACAGTCCTCTACAGCAATGTGACTGTGCATGAGCAGTAGCGCACACTGAAATACAGGTTTAGAATAAGCACATGGAAACAGTCGCCGGTTCCCGGGTACATACAGTCCTCTACAGCGATGTGACTGCGCATGAGCAGTAGCGCACACTGAAATACAGGTTTAGAATAAGCACTTGGGAACAGTCGCCGGTTCCCGGGTACATACAGTCTTCTACAGCGATGTGACTGCGCATGAGCAGTAGCGCACGCTGAAATACAGGTTTAGAATAAGCACTTGGGAACAGTCGCCGGTTCCCGGGTACATACAGTCTTCTACAGCGATGTGACTGCGCATGAGCAGTAGCGCACGCTGAAATACAGGTTTAGAATAAGCACTTGGGAACAGTCGCCGGTTCCCGGGTGCATACAGTCCTCTACAGCGATGTGACTGCGCATGAGCAGAAGCGCACGCTGAAATGCAGGTTTAGAATAAGCACTTGGGAACAGTCGCCGGTTCCCGGGTGCATACAGTCCTCTACAGCAATGTGACTGTGCATGAGCAGTAGCGCACACTGAAATACAGGTTTAGAATAAGCACATGGAAACAGTCGCCGGTTCCCGGGTACATATAGTCCTCTACAGCGATGTGACTGCGCATGAGCAGTAGCGCACACTGAAATACAGGTTTAGAATAAGCACTTGGGAACAGTCGCCGGTTCCCGGGTACATACAGTCTTCTACAGCGATGTGACTGCGCATGAGCAGTAGCGCACGCTGAAATACAGGTTTAGAATAAGCACTTGGGAACAGTCGCCGGTTCCCAGGTACATACAGTCCTCTACAGCGATGTGACTGCGCATGAGCAGTAGCGCACGCTGAAATACAGGTTTAGAATCAGCACATGGGAACAGTCGCCGGATCCCGGGTACATACCGTCCTCTACAGCGATGTGACTGCGCATGAGCAGTAGCGCACGCTGAAATACAGGTTTAGAATAAGCACTTGTGAACAGTCGCCGGTTCCCGGGTACATACAGTCCTCTACAGCGATGTGACTGTGCATGAGCAGTAGCGCACGCTGAAATACAGGTTTAGAATAAGCACTTGGGAACACCCGCCGGTTCCCGGGTACATACAGTCTTCTACAGCGATGTGACTGCGCATGAGCAGTAGCGCACGCTGAAATACAGGTTTAGAATAAGCACTTGGGAACAGTCGCCGGTTCCCAGGTACATACAGTCCTCTACAGCGATGTGACTGCACATGAGCAGTAGCACACGCTGAAATACAGGTTTAGAATAAGCACTTGAGAACAGTCGCCGGTTCCCGGGTACATACAGTCTTCTACAGCGATGTGACTGCGCATGAGCAGTAGCGCACGCTGAAATACAGGTTTAGAATAAGCACGTGGGAACAGTCGCCGGTTCCTGGGTACATACAGTCCTCTACAGCGATGTGACTGCGCATGAGCAGTAGCGCACGCTGAAATACAGGTTTAGAATAAGCACTTGGGAACAGTCGCCGGTTCCCGGGCACATACAGTCTTCTACAGCGATGTGACTGCGCATGAGCAGTAGCACATGCTGAAATACAGGTTTAGAATAAGCACTTGGGAACAGTCGCCGGTTCCCGGGTACATACCGTCCTCTACAGCGATGTGACTGCGCATGAGCAGTAGCGCACGCTGAAATACAGGTTTAGAATAAGCGCTTGAGAACAGTCGCCGATTCCCGGGTACATACAGTCCTCTACAGCGATGTGACTGCGCATGAGCAGTAGCGCACGCTGAAATACAGGTTTAGAATAAGCATTTGGGAACAGTCGCCGGTTCCCGGGTGCATACAGTCTTCTACAGCGATGTGACTGCGCATGAGTAATAGCGCACGCTGAAATACAGGTTTAGAATAAGCACTTGGGAACAGTCGCCGGTTCCCGGGTGCATACAGTCTTCTACAGCGATGTGACTGCGCATGAGCAGTAGCGCACGCTGAAATACAGGTTTAGAATAAGCACTTGGGAACAGTCGCCGGTTCCCGGGTACATACAGTCTTTTACAGCGATGTGACTGCATGAGCAGTAGCGCACACTGAAATACAGGTTTAGAATAAGCACTTGGGAACAGTCGCCGGTTCCCGGGTGCATACAGTCCTCTACAGCGATGTGACTGCGCATGAGCAGTAGCGCACGCTGAAATACAGGTTTAGAATAAGCACTTGGGAACAGTCGCCGGGTCCCGGGTACATACCGTCCTCTACAGCGATGTGACTGCACATGAGCAGTAGCGCACGGTGAAATACAGGTTTAGAATAAGCGCTTGAGAACAGTCGCCGATTCCCGGGTACATACAGTCCTCTACAGCGATGTGACTGCGCATGAGCAGTAGCGCACGCTGAAATACAGGTTTAGAATAAGCATTTGGGAACAGTCGCCGGTTCCCGGGTGCATACAGTCTTCTACAGCGATGTGACTGCGCATGAGTAATAGCGCACGCTGAAATACAGGTTTAGAATAAGCACTTGGGAACAGTCGCCGGTTCCCGGGTGCATACAGTCTTCTACAGCGATGTGACTGCGCATGAGCAGTAGCGCACGCTGAAATACAGGTTTAGAATAAGCACTTGGGAACAGTCGCCGGTTCCCGGGTACATACAGTCTTCTACAGCGATGTGACTGCATGAGCAGTAGCGCACACTGAAATACAGGTTTAGAATAAGCACTTGGGAACAGTCGCCGGTTCCCGGGTGCATACAGTCCTCTACAGCGATGTGACTGCGCATGAGCAGTAGCGCACGCTGAAATACAGGTTTAGAATAAGCACTTGGGAACAGTCGCCGGTTCCCGGGTACATACCGTCCTCTACAGCGATGTGACTGCACATGAGCAGTAGCGCACGGTGAAATACAGGTTTAGAATAAGCACTTGGGAACAGTCGCCGGTTCCCGGGTACATACCGTCCTCTACAGCGATGTGACTGCGCATGAGCAGTAGCGCACGCTGAAATACAGGTTTAGAATAAGCGCTTGAGAACAGTCGCCGATTCCCGGGTACATACAGTCTTCTACAGCGATGTGACTGCACATGAGTAATAGCGCACGCTGAAATACAGGTTTAGAATAAGCACTTGGGAACAGTCGCCGGTTCCCGGGTACATACAGTCTTCTACAGCGATGTGACTGCATGAGCAGTAGCGCACACTGAAATACAGGTTTAGAATAAGCACTTGGGAACAGTCGCCGGTTCCCGGGTGCATACAGTCCTCTACAGCGATGTGACTGCGCATGAGCAGTAGCGCACGCTGAAATACAGGTTTAGAATAAGCACTTGGGAACAGTCGCCGGGTCCCGGGTACATACCGTCCTCTACAGCGATGTGACTGCACATGAGCAGTAGCGCACGGTGAAATACAGGTTTAGAATAAGCACTTGGGAACAGTCGCCGGTTCCCGGGTACATACCGTCCTCTACAGCGATGTGACTGCGCATGAGCAGTAGCGCACGCTGAAATACAGGTTTAGAATAAGCGCTTGAGAACAGTCGCCGATTCCCGGGTACATACAGTCCTCTACAGCGATGTGACTGCGCATGAGCAGTAGCGCACGCTGAAATACAGGTTTAGAATAAGCATTTGGGAACAGTCGCCGGTTCCCGGGTGCATACAGTCTTCTACAGCGATGTGACTGCGCATGAGTAATAGCGCACGCTGAAATACAGGTTTAGAATAAGCACTTGGGAACAGTCGCCGGTTCCCGGGTGCATACAGTCTTCTACAGCGATGTGACTGCGCATGAGCAGTAGCGCACGCTGAAATACAGGTTTAGAATAAGCACTTGGGAACAGTCGCCGGTTCCCGGGTACATACAGTCTTCTACAGCGATGTGACTGCATGAGCAGTAGCGCACACTGAAATACAGGTTTAGAATAAGCACTTGGGAACAGTCGCCGGTTCCCGGGTGCATACAGTCCTCTACAGCGATGTGACTGCGCATGAGCAGTAGCGCACGCTGAAATACAGGTTTAGAATAAGCACTTGGGAACAGTCGCCGGTTCCCGGGTACATACCGTCCTCTACAGCGATGTGACTGCACATGAGCAGTAGCGCACGGTGAAATACAGGTTTAGAATAAGCACTTGGGAACAGTCGCCGGTTCCCGGGTACATACCGTCCTCTACAGCGATGTGACTGCGCATGAGCAGTAGCGCACGCTGAAATACAGGTTTAGAATAAGCGCTTGAGAACAGTCGCCGATTCCCGGGTACATACAGTCTTCTACAGCGATGTGACTGCACATGAGTAATAGCGCACGCTGAAATACAGGTTTAGAATAAGCACTTGGGAACACCCGCCGGTTCCCGGGTACATACAGTCTTCTACAGCGATGTGACTGCGCATGAGCAGTAGCGCACGCTGAAATACAGGTTTAGAATAAGCACTTGGGAACAGTCGCCGGTTCCCGGGTACATACAGTCCTCTACAGCGATGTGACTGCGCATGAGCAGTAGCGCACGCTGAAATACAGGTTTAGAATAAGCACTTGGGAACAGTCGTCGGTTCCCGGGTACATACAGTCTTCTACAGCGATGTGACTGCGCATGAGCAGTAGCGCACGCTGAAATACAGGTTTAGAATAAGCACTTGGGAACAGTCGCCGGTTCCCGGGTACATACCGTCCTCTACAGCGATGTGACTGTGCATGAGCAGAAGCGCACGCTGAAATACAGGTTTAGAATAAGCACTTGGGAACAGTCGCCGGTTCCCGGGTAAATACAGTCCTCTACAGCGATGTGACTGCGCATGAGCAGTAGCGCACGCTGAAACACAGGTTTAGAATAAGCACTTGGGAACAGTCGCCGGTTCCCGGGTACATACAGTCTTCTACAGCGATGTGACTGCGCATGAGCAGTAGCGCACACTGAAATACAGGTTTAGAATAAGCACTTGTGAACAGTCGCCGGTTCCCGGGTACATACCGTCCTCTACAGCCATGTGACTGCGCATGAGCAGAAGCGCACGCTGAAATACAGGTTTAGAATAAGCACTTGGGAACAGTCGCCGATTCCCGGGTACATACAGTCCTCTACAGCGATGTGACTGCGCATGAGCAGTAGCGCACACTGAAATACAGGTTTAGAATAAGCACTTTTGAACAGTCGCCGGTTCCCGGGTACATACAGTCTTCTACAGCGATGTGACTGCACATGAGCAGTAGCGCACGCTGAAATACAGGTTTAGAATAAGCACTTGGGAACACCCGCCGGTTCCCGGGTACATACAGTCTTCTACAGCGATGTGACTGCGCATGAGCAGTAGCGCACGCTGAAATACAGGTTTAGAATAAGCACTTGGGAACAGTCGCCGGTTCCCGGGTACATACAGTCCTCTACAGCGATGTGACTGCGCATGAGCAGTAGCGCACGCTGAAATACAGGTTTAGAATAAGCACTTGGGAACACCCGCCGGTTCCCGGGTACATACAGTCTTCTACAGCGATGTGACTGCGCATGAGCAGTAGCGCACGCTGAAATACAGGTTTAGAATAAGCACTTGGGAACAGTCGCCGGTTCCCGGGTACATACAATCTTCTACAGTGATGTGACTGTGCATGAGCAGTAGCGCACGCTGAAATACAGGTTTAGAATAAGCACTTGGGAACAGTCGCCGGTTCCCGGGTACATACAGTCCTCTACAGCGATGTGACTGCGCATGAGCAGTAGCGCACGCTGAAATACAGGTTTAGAATAAGCACTTGGGAACACCCGCCGGTTCCCGGGTACATACAGTCTTCTACAGCGATGTGACTGCGCATGAGCAGTAGCGCACGCTGAAATACAGGTTTAGAATAAGCACTTGGGAACAGTCGCCGGTTCCCGGGTGCATACAGTCCTCTACAGCGATGTGACTGCGCATGAGCAGTAGCGCACGCTGAAATACAGGTTTAGAATAAGCACATGGGAACAGTCGCCGGTTCCCGGGTACATACAGTCCTCTACAGCGATGTGACTGCGCATGAGCAGTAGCGCACGCTGAAATACAGGTTTAGAATAAGCACTTGGGAACAGTCGCCGGTTCCCAGGTACATACAGTCCTCTACAGCGATGTGACTGCGCATGAGCAGTAGCGCACGCTGAAATACAGGTTTAGAATAAGCACTTGGGAACAGTCGCCGATTCCCGGGTGCATACAGTCCTCTACAGCGATGTGACTGCGCATGAGCAGTAGCGCACGCTGAAATACAGGTTTAGAATAAGCACTTGGGAACAGTCGCCGATTCCCGGGTACATACAGTCCTCTACAGCGATGTGACTGCGCATGAGCAGTAGCGCACGCTGAAATACAGGTTTAGAATAAGCACTTGGGAACAGTCGCCGGTTCCCGGGTACATACATTCTTCTACAGCGATGTGACTGCGCATGAGCAGTAGCGCACGCTGAAATACAGGTTTAGAATAAGCACTTGGGAACAGTCGCCGGTTCCTGGGTACATACAGTCTTCTACAGCGATGTGACTGCGCATTAGCAGTAGCGCACCCTTAAAAATACAGGTTTAGAATAAGCACTTGGGAACAGTCGCTGGTTCCCGGGTACATACAGTACTCTACAGCGATGTGACTGCGCATGAGCAGTAGCGCACGCTGAAATACAGGTTTAGAATAAGCACTTGGGAACAGTCGCCGGTTCCCGGGTACATACAGTCCTCTACAGCGATGTGACTGCGCATTAGCAGTAGCGCACCCTTAAAAATACAGGTTTAGAATAAGCACTTGGGAACAGTCGCTGGTTCCCGGGTACATACAGTCTTCTACAGCGATGTGACTGCGCATGAGCAGTAGCGCACGCTGAAATACAGGTTTAGAATAAGCACTTGTGAACAGTCGCCGGTTCCCGGGTACATACAGTCCTCTACAGCGATGTGACTGCGCATGAGCAGTAGCGCACGCTGAAATACAGGTTTAGAATAAGCACTTGGGAACAGTCGCCGGTTCCCGGGTGCATACAATCCTCTACAGCGATGTGACTGCGCATGAGCAGTAGCGCACGCTGAAATACAGGTTTAGAATAAGCACTTGGGAACAGTCGCCGGTTCCCGAGTACATACAGTCCTCTACAGCGATGTGACTGCGCATGAGCAGTAGCGCACGCTGAAATACAGGTTTAGAATAAGCACTTGGGAACAGTCGCCGGATCCCGGGTACATACCGTCTTCTACAGCGATGTGACTGCACATGAGCAGTAGCGCACACTGAAATACAGGTTTAGAATAAGCACTTGGGAACAGTCGCCGGTTCCCGGGTACATACCGTCCTCTACAGCGATGTGACTGCGCATGAGCAGTAGTGCACGCTGAAATACATGTTTAGAATAAGCACTTGGGAACAGTCGCCAGTTCCCGGATACATACAGTCCTCTACTGCGATGTGACTGCGAATGAGCAGTAGCGCACGCTGAAATACAGGTTTAGACTAAGCACTTGGGAACAGTCGCCGATTCCCGGGTACATACAGTCTTCTACAGCGATGTGACTGCGCATGAGCAGTAGCGCACACTGAAATACAGGTTTAGAATAAGCACTTGGGAACAGTCGCCGATTCCCGGGTACATACCGTCTTCTACAGCGATGTGACTGCGCATGAGCAGTAGCGCACGCTGAAATACAGGTTTAGAATAAGCACTTGGGAACAGTCGCCGGATCCCGGGTACATACAGTCTTCTACAGCGATGTGACTGCGCATGAGTAATAGCGCACGCTGAAATACAGGTTTAGAATAAGCACGTGGGAACAGTCGCCGGTTCCCGGGTACATACAGTCCTCTACAGCGATGTGACTGCACATGAGCAGTAGCGCATGCTGAAATACAGGTTTAGACTAAGCACTTGGGAACAGTCGCCGATTCCCGGGTACATACAGTCCTCTACAGCGATGTGACTGCACATAAGCAGTAGCGCACGCTGAAATACAGGTTTAGAATAAGCACTTGGGAACAGTCGCCGGTTCCCGGGTACATACCGTCTTCTACAGCGATGTGACTGCGCATGAGCAGAAGCGCACGCTGAAATACAGGTTTAGAATAAGCACTTGGGAACAGTCGCCGGTTCCCGGGTACATACAATCCTCTACAGCGATGTGACTGCGCATGAGCAGTAGTGCACGCTGAAATACAGGTTTAGAATAAGCACATGGGAACAGTCGCCGGTTCCCGGGTACATACAGTCTTCTACAGCGATGTGACTGCGCATGAGCAGTAGCGCACGCTGAAATACAGGTTTAGAATAAGCACATGGGAACAGTCGCCGGTTCCCGGGTACATACAGTCTTCTACAGCGATGTGACTGCGCATGAGCAGTAGCGCACACTGAAATACAGGTTTAGAATAAGCACTTGTGAACAGTCGTCGGTTCCCGGGTACATACAGTCTTCTACAGCGATGTGACTGCGCATGAGCAGTAGCGCACGCTGAAATACAGGTTTAGAATAAGCACTTGGGAACAGTCGCCGGTTCCCGGGTGCATACAGTCCTCTACAGCGATGTGACTGCGCATGAGCAGTAGCGCACGCTGAAATACAGGTTTAGAATAAGCACATGGGAACAGTCGCCGGTTCCCGGGTACATACAGTCCTCTACAGCGATGTGACTGCGCATGAGCAGTAGCGCACGCTGAAATACAGGTTTAGAATAAGCACTTGGGAACAGTCGCCGGTTCCCAGGTACATACAGTCCTCTACAGCGATGTGACTGCGCATGAGCAGTAGCGCACGCTGAAATACAGGTTTAGAATAAGCACTTGGGAACAGTCGCCGATTCCCGGGTGCATACAGTCCTCTACAGCGATGTGACTGCGCATGAGCAGTAGCGCACGCTGAAATACAGGTTTAGAATAAGCACTTGGGAACAGTCGCCGGTTCCCGGGTACATACAGTCTTCTACAGCGATGTGACTGTGCATGAGCAGTAGCACATGCTGAAATACAGGTTTAGAATAAGCACTTGGGAACAGTCGCCGGTTCCCGGGTACATACAGTCCTCTACAGCGATCTGACTGCACATGAGCAGTAGCGCACGCTGAAATACAGGTTTAGAATAAGCACTTGGGAACAGTCGCCGGATCCCGGGTACATACCGTCTTCTACAGCGATGTGACTGCGCATGAGCAGAAGCGCACGCTGAAATACAGGTTTAGAATAAGCACTTGGGAACAGTCGCCGGATCCCGAGTACATACCGTCTTCTACAGCGATGTGACTGTGCATGAGCAGTAGCGCATGCTGAAATACAGGTTTAGAATAAGCACTTGGGAACAGTCGCCGGATCCCGGGTACATACAGTCCTCTACAGCGATGTGACTGCACATGAGCAGTAGCGCACGCTGAAATACAGGTTTAGAATAAGCACATGGGAACAGTCGCCGGTTCCCGGGTACATACAGTCCTCTACAGCGATGTGACTGCGCATGAGCAGTAGCGCACGCTGAAATACAGGTTTAGAATAAGCACTTGGGAACAGTCGCCGGTTCCCGGGTACATACAGTCCTCTACAGCGATGTGACTGCGCATGAGCAGTAGCACATGCTGAAATACAGGTTTAGAATAAGCACTTGGGAACAGTCGCCGGTTCCCGGGTGCATACAGTCTTCTACAGCGATGTGACTGCGCATGAGCAGTAGCGCACGCTGAAATACAGGTTTAGAATAAGCACTTGGGAACAGTCGCCGGTTCCCGGGTACATACAGTCCTCTACAGCGATGTGACTGCACATGAGCAGTAGCGCACGCTGAAATACAGGTTTAGAATAAGCACTTGGGAACAGTCGCCGGTTCCCGGGTACATACAGTCTTCTACAGCGATGTGACTGCACATGAGCAGTAGCGCACGCTGAAATACAGGTTTAGAATCAGCACATGGGAACAGTCGCCGGATCCCGAGTACATACCGTCTTCTACAGCGATGTGACTGCGCATGAGCAGTAGCGCATGCTGAAATACAGGTTTAGAATAAGCACTTGGGAACAGTCGCCGGTTCCCGGGTACATACAGTCTTCTACAGTGATATGACTGCACATGAGTAATAGCGCACGCTGAAATACAGGTTTAGAATAAGCACTTGGGAACAGTCGCCGGTTCCCGGGTACATACAGTCCTCTACAGCGATGTGACTGCGCATGAGCAGTAGCACATGCTGAAATACAGGTTTAGAATAAGCACTTGGGAACAGTCGCCGGTTCCCGGGTGCATACAGTCTTCTACAGCGATGTGACTGCGCATGAGCAGTAGCGCACGCTGAAATACAGGTTTAGAATAAGCACTTGGGAACAGTCGCCGGTTCCCGGGTACATACAGTCCTCTACAGCGATGTGACTGCGCATGAGCAGTAGCGCACGCTGAAATACAGGTTTAGAATAAGCACATGGGAACAGTCGCCGGTTCCCGGGTACATACAGTCCTCTACAGCGATGTGACTGCGCATGAGCAGTAGCGCACGCTGAAATACAGGTTTAGAATAAGCACTTGGGAACAGTCGCCGGTTCCCAGGTACATACAGTCTTCTACAGCGATGTGACTGCGCATGAGCAGTAGCGCACGCTGAAATACAGGTTTAGAATAAGCACTTGGGAACAGTCGCCGGTTCCCGGGTACATACAGTCTTCTACAGTGATATGACTGCACATGAGTAATAGCGCACGCTGAAATACAGGTTTAGAATAAGCACTTGGGAACAGTCGCCGGTTCCCGGGTACATACAGTCCTCTACAGCGATGTGACTGCACATGAGCAGTAGCGCACGCTGAAATACAGGTTTAGAATAAGCACTTGGGAACAGTCGCCGGTTCCCGGGTACATACAGTCTTCTACAGCGATGTGACTGCACATGAGCAGTAGCGCACGCTGAAATACAGGTTTAGAATCAGCACATGGGAACAGTCGCCGGATCCCGGGTACATACAGTCTTCTACAGCGATGTGACTGTGCATGAGCAGTAGCGCACGCTGAAATACAGGTTTAGAATAAGCACTTGGGAACAGTCGCCGGTTCCCGGGTGCATACAGTCCTCTACAGCGATGTGACTGCGCATGAGCAGTAGCGCACGCTGAAATACAGGTTTAGAATAAGCACTTGGGAACAGTCGCCGGTTCCCGGGTACATACAGTCTTCTACAGTGATATGACTGCACATGAGTAATAGCGCACGCTGAAATACAGGTTTAGAATAAGCACTTGGGAACAGTCGCCGATTCCCGGGTACATACAGTCCTCTACAGCGATGTGACTGCACATGAGCAGTAGCGCACGCTGAAATACAGGTTTAGAATAAGCACTTGGGAACAGTCGCCGGTTCCCGGGTACATACAGTCTTCTACAGCGATGTGACTGCACATGAGCAGTAGCGCACGCTGAAATACAGGTTTAGAATCAGCACATGGGAACAGTCGCCGGATCCCGGGTACATACAGTCTTCTACAGCGATGTGACTGTGCATGAGCAGTAGCGCACGCTGAAATACAGGTTTAGAATAAGCACTTGGGAACAGTCGCCGGTTCCCGGGTGCGTACAGTCCTCTACAGCGATGTGACTGCGCATGAGCAGTAGCGCACGCTGAAATACAGGTTTAGAATAAGCACTTGGGAACAGTCGCCGATTCCCGGGTACATACCGTCTTCTACAGTGATGTGACTGCGCATGAGCAGTAGCGCACGCTGAAATACAGGTTTAGAATAAGCACTTGGGAACAGTCGTCGGTTCCCGGGTACATACAGTCTTCTACAGCGATGTGACTGCGCATGTGCAGTAGCGCACGCTGAAATACAGGTTTAGAATAAGCACTTGGGAACAGTCGCCGGTTCCCGGGTACATACAGTCCTCTACAGCGATGTGACTGCGCATGAGCAGTAGCGCACGCTGAAATACAGGTTTAGAATAAGCACTTGGGAACAGTCGCCGGTTCCCGGGTACATACAGTCTTCTACAGTGATATGACTGCACATGAGTAATAGCGCACGCTGAAATACAGGTTTAGAATAAGCACTTGGGAACAGTCGCCGATTCCCGGGTACATACAGTCCTCTACAGCGATGTGACTGCACATGAGCAGTAGCGCACGCTGAAATACAGGTTTAGAATAAGCACTTGGGAACAGTCGCCGGTTCCCGGGTACATACAGTCTTCTACAGCGATGTGACTGCACATGAGCAGTAGCGCACGCTGAAATACAGGTTTAGAATCAGCACATGGGAACAGTCGCCGGATCCCGGGTACATACAGTCTTCTACAGCGATGTGACTGTGCATGAGCAGTAGCGCACGCTGAAATACAGGTTTAGAATAAGCACTTGGGAACAGTCGCCGGTTCCCGGGTGCGTACAGTCCTCTACAGCGATGTGACTGCGCATGAGCAGTAGCGCACGCTGAAATACAGGTTTAGAATAAGCACTTGGGAACAGTCGCCGATTCCCGGGTACATACCGTCTTCTACAGTGATGTGACTGCGCATGAGCAGTAGCGCACGCTGAAATACAGGTTTAGAATAAGCACTTGGGAACAGTCGTCGGTTCCCGGGTACATACAGTCTTCTACAGCGATGTGACTGCGCATGTGCAGTAGCGCACGCTGAAATACAGGTTTAGAATAAGCACTTGGGAACAGTCGCCGGTTCCCGGGTACATACAGTCCTCTACAGCGATGTGACTGTGCATGAGCAGTAGCGCACGCTGAAATACAGGTTTAGAATAAGCACTTGGGAACACCCGCCGGTTCCCGGGTACATACAGTCTTCTACAGCCATGTGACTGCGCATGAGCAGTAGCGCACGCTGAAATACAGGTTTAGAATAAGCACTTGGGAACAGTCGCCGGTTCCCGGGTACATACAATCTTCTGCAGTGATGTGACTGCGCATGAGCAGTAGTGCACGCTGAAATACAGGTTTAGAATAAGCACTACGGAACAGTCGCCGATTCCCGGGTACATACAGTCCTCTACAGCGATGTGACTGCGCATGAGCAGTAGCGCACGCTGAAATACAGGTTTAGAATAAGCACTTGGGAACAGTCGCCGGTTCCCGGGTGCATACAGTCTTCTACAGCGATGTGACTGTGCATGAGCAGTAGCGCACGCTGAAATACAGGTTTAGAATAAGCACTTGGGAACAGTCGCCGGTTCCCGGGTACATACAGTCTTCTACAGCGATGTGACTGCGCATGAGTAATAGCGCACGCTGAAATACAGGTTTAGAATAAGCACTTGGGAACAGTCGCCGGTTCCCGGGTACATACAGTCCTCTACAGCGATGTGACTGCGTATGAGCAGTAGCGCACGCTGAAATACAGGTTTAGAATAAGCACTTGGGAACAGTCGCCGGTTCCCGGGTACATACAGTCCTCTACAGCGATGTGACTGCGCATGTGCAGTAGCGCACGCTGAAATACAGGTTTAGAATAAGCACTTGGGAACAGTCGCCGGTTCCCGGGTACATACAGTCCTCTACAGCGATGTGACTGCGCATGTGCAGTAGCGCACGCTGAAATACAGGTTTAGAATAAGCACTTGGGAACAGTCGCTGGTTCCCGGGTACATACAGTCTTCTACAGCGATGTGACTGCGTATGAGCAGTAGCGCACGCTGAAATACAGGTTTAGAATAAGCACTTGGGAACAGTCGCTGGTTCCCGGGTACATACAGTCTTCTACAGCGATGTGACTGCGTATGAGCAGTAGCGCACGCTGAAATACAGGTTTAGAATAAGCACTTGGGAACAGTCGCCGGTTCCCGGGTACATACAGTCTTCTACTGCGATGTGACTGCGCATGAGCAGTAGCGCACGCTGAAATACAGGTTTAAAATAAGAACTTGGGAACAGTCGCCGGTTCCCGGGTGCATACAGTCCTCTACAGCGATGTGACTGCGCATGAGCAGTAGCGCACACTGAAATACAGGTTTAGAATAAGCACTTGGGAACAGTCGCCGGTTCCCGAGTACATACAGTCTTCTACAGTGACGTGACTGCGCATGAGCAGTAGTGCACGCTGAAATACAGGGTTAGAATAAGCACTTGGGAACAGTCGCCGGTTCCCGGGTACAAACCGTCCTCTACAGCGATGTGACTGTGCATGAGTAATAGCGCACGCTGAAATACAGGTTTAGAATAAGCACTTGGGAACAGTCGTCGGTTCCCGGGTACATACCGTCCTCTACAGCGATGTGACTGCGCATGAGCAGTAGCGCACGCTGAAATACAGGTTTAGAATAAGCGCTTGAGAACAGTCGCCGATTCCCGGGTACATACAGTCTTCTACAGCGATGTGACTGCACATGAGCAGTAGCGCACGCTGAAATACAGGTTTAGAATAAGCACTTGGGAACAGTCGCCGGTTCCTGGGTACATACAGTCTTCTACAGCGATGTGACTGCACATGAGCAGAAGCGCACGCTGAAATACAGGTTTAGAATAAGCACTTGGGAACAGTCGCCGGTTCCCAGGTGCATACAGTCCTCTACAGTGATGTGACTGCGCATGAGCAGTAGCGCACACTGAAATACAGGTTTAGAATAAGCACTTGGGAACAGTCGCCGGTTCCCGGGTACATAAAGTCTTCTACAGCGATGTGACTGCGCATGAGCAGTAGCGCACGCTGGAATACAGGTTTAGAATAAGCACTTGGGAACAGTCGCTGATTCCCGGGTACATACAGTCTTCTACAGCGATGTGACTGCGCATGAGCAGTAGCGCACGCTGAAATACAGGTTTAGAATAAGCACTTGGGAACAGTCGCCGGTTCCCGGGTACATACAGTCTTCTACAGCGATGTGACTGCGCATGAGCAGTAGCGCACGCTGAAATACAGGTTTAGAATAAGCGCTTGAGAACAGTCGCCGATTCCCGGGTACATACAGTCTTCTACAGCGATGTGACTGCACATGAGCAGTAGCGCACGCTGAAATACAGGTTTAGAATAAGCACTTGGGAACAGTCGCCGGTTCCCGGGTACATACCGTCCTCTACAGCGATGTGACTGCGCATGAGCAGTAGCGCACGCTGAAATACAGGTTTAGAATAAGCACTTGGGAACAGTCGCCGGATCCGGGGTACATACAGTCTTCTACAGCGATGTGACTGTGCATGAGCAGTAGCGCACCCTGGAATACAGGTTTAGAATAAGCACTTGGGAACAGTCGCCGGTTCCCGGGTACATACTGTCCTCTACAGCGATGTGACTGCGCATGAACAGTAGTGCACGCTGAAATACAGGTTTAGAATAAGCACTTGGGAACAGTCGCCGGATCCCGGGTACATACAGTCTTCTACAGCGATGTGACTGTGCATGAGCAGAAGCACACGCTGAAATACAGGTTTAGAATAAGCACTACGGAACAGTCGCCGATTCCCGGGTACATACAGTCTTCTTCAGCGATGTGACTGCGCATGAGCAGTAGCGCACGCTGAAATACAGGTTTAGAACAAGCACTTGTGAACAGTCGCCGGTTCCCGGGTACATACAATCCTCTACAGCGATGTGACTGCGCATGAGCAGTAGCGCACGCTGAAATACAGGTTTAGAATAAGCACTTGGGAACAGTCGCCGGATCCCGGGTACATACAGTCTTCTACAGCGATGTGACTGTGCATGAGCAGTAGCGCACGCTGGAATACAGGTTTAGAATAAGCACTTGTGAACAGTCGCCAGTTCCCGGGTACATACAGTCCTCTACAGTGATGTGACTGCGCATGTGCAGCAGCGCACGCTGAAATACAGGTTTAGAATAAGCACTTGTGAACAGTCGCCGGTTCCCAGGTACATACAGTCCTCTACAGTGATGTGACTGCGCATGAGCAGTAGCGCACGCTGAAATACAGGTTTAGAATAAGCACTTGGGAACAGTCGCCGGTTCCCGGGTACATAAAGTCTTCTACAGTGATGTGACTGCGCATGAGCAGTAGCGCATGCTGAAATACAGGTTTAGACTAAGCACTTGGGAACAGTCGCCGATTCCCGGGTACATACAGTCCTCTACAGCGATGTGACTGCACATGAGTAATAGCGCACGCTGAAATACAGGTTTAGAATAAGCACGTGGGAACAGTCGCCGGTTCCTGGGTACATACAGTCCTCTACAGCGATGTGACTGCACATGAGCAGTAGCGCATGCTGAAATACAGGTTTAGACTAAGCACTTGGGAACAGTCGCCGATTCCCGGGTACATACAGTCCTCTACAGCGATGTGACTGCACATGAGCAGTAGCGCACGCTGAAATACAGGTTTAGAATAAGAACGTGGGAGCAGTCACCGGTTCCCGGGTACATACCGTCTTCTACAGTGATGTGACTGCGCATGAGCAGTAGCGCGCGCTGAAATACAGGTTTAGAATAAGCACTTGGGAACAGTCGCCGGTTCCCGGGTACATACAGTCTTCTACAGCGATGTGACTGCGCATGAGCAGTAGCGCACGCTGAAATACAGGTTTAGAATAAGCACTTGGGAACAGTCGCCGGTTCCCGGGTACATACAGTCCTCTACAGCGATGTGACTGCGCATGAGCAGTAGCACATGCTGAAATACAGGTTTAGAATAAGCACTTGGGAACAGTCGCCGGTTCCCGGGTACATACAGTCTTCTACAGCGATGTGACTGCGCATGAGCAGTAGCGCACGCTGAAATACAGGTTTAGAATCAGCACATGGGAACAGTCGCCGGATCCCGGGTACATACCGTCTTCTACAGCGATGTGACTGTGCATGAGCAGTAGCGCACCCTGGAATACAGGTTTAGAATAAGCACTTGGGAACAGTCGCCGGTTCCCGGGTACATACAGTCTTCTACAGCGATGTGACTGCGCATGAGCAGTAGCGCACGCTGAAATACAGGTTTAGAATAAGCACGTGGGAACAGTCGCCGGTTCCTGGGTACATACAGTCCTCTACAGTGATGTGACTGCGCATGAGCAGTAGCGCACGCTGGAATACAGGTTTAGAATAAGCACTTGGGAACAGTCGCCGGTTCCCGGGCACATACAGTCTTCTACAGCGATGTGACTGCGCATGAGCAGTAGCACATGCTGAAATACAGGTTTAGAATAAGCACTTGGGAACAGTCGCCGGTTCCCGGGTACATACAGTCCTCTACAGCGATGTGACTGCACATGAGCAGTAGCGCATGCTGAAATACAGGTTTAGACTAAGCACTTGGGAACAGTCGCCGATTCCCGGGTACATACCGTCCTCTACAGCGATGTGACTGCGCATGAGCAGTAGCGCACGCTGAAATACAGGTTTTGAATAAGCACTTGGGAACAGTCGCCGGTTCCCGGGTACATACAGTCTTCTACTGCGATGTGACTGCGCATGAGCAGTAGCGCACGCTGAAATACAGGTTTAGAATAAGCACTTGGGAACAGTCGCCGGTTCCCGGGTACATACCGTCTTCTACAGCGATGTGACTGCGCATGAGCAGTAGCGCACACTGAAATACAGGTTTAGAATAAGCACTTGGGAACAGTCGCCGATTCCCGGGTACATACAGTCTTCTACAGTGATGTGACTGCGCATGAGCAGTAGCGCACGCTGAAATACAGGTTTAGAATAAGCACTTGGGAACAGTCGCCGATTCCCGGGTACATACCGTCTTCTACAGCGATGTGACTGCGCATGAGTAGTAGCGCACGCTGAAATACAGGTTTAGAATAAGCACTTGGGAACAGTCGCCGGTTCCCGGGTGCATACAGTACTCTACAGCGATGTGACTGCGCATGTGCAGTAGCGCACGCTGAAATACAGGTTTAGAATAAGCACTTGGGAACAGTCGCCGATTCCCGGGTACATACAGTCCTCTACAGCGATGTGACTGTGCATGTGCAGTAGCGCACGCTGAAATACAGGTTTAGAATAAGCACTTAGGAACAGTCGCCGGTTCCCGGGTACATACAGTCTTCTACAGCGATGTGACTGTGCATGAGCAGTAGCGCACGCTGAAATACAGGTTTAGAATAAGCACATGGGAACAGTCGCCGGTTCCCGGGTACATACAGTCTTCTACTGCGATGTGACTGCGCATGAGCAGTAGCGCACGCTGAAATACAGGTTTAGAATAAGCACTTGGGAACAGTCGCCGGTTCCCGGGTGCATACAGTCCTCTACAGCGATGTGACTGCGCATGAGCAGTAGCGCATGCTGAAATACAGGTTTAGAATAAGCACTTGGGAACAGTCGCCGGTTCCCGGGTACATACAGTCCTCTACAGCGATGTGACTGCGCATGAGCAGTAGCGCACGCTGGAATACAGGTTTAGAATAAGCACTTGGGAACAGTCGCCGGTTCCCAGGTGCATACAGTCCTCTACAGCGATGTGACTGTGCATGAGCAGTAGCGCACGCTGAAATACAGGTTTAGAATAAGCACTAGGGAACAGTCGCCGGTTCCCGGGTACATACCGTCTTCTACAGCGATGTGGCTGCGCATGAGCAGTAGCGCACGCTGGAATACAGGTTTAGAATAAGCACTTGGGAACAGTCGCCGATTCCCGGGTACATAAAGTCTTCTACAGTGATGTGACTGCGCATGAGCAGTAGCGCACGCTGAAATACAGGTTTAGAATAAGCACTTGGGAACAGTCGCCGGTTCCCGGGTACATACAGTCTTCTACAGTGATGTGACTGCGCATGAGCAGTAGCGCACGCTGAAATACAGGTTTAGAATAAGCACTTGGGAACAGTCGCCGGTTCCCGGGTACATAACGTCTTCTACAGCGATGTGACTGCGCATGAGCAGTAGCGCACGCTGAAATACAGGTTTAGAATAAGCACTACGGAACAGTCGCCGATTCCCGGGTACATACAGTCTTCTACTGCGATGTGACTGTGCATGAGCAGTAGCGCACACTGAAATACAGGTTTAGAATAAGCACTTGGGAACAGTCGCCGATTCCCGGGTGCATACAGTCCTCTACAGCGATGTGACTGCGCATGAGCAGTAGCGCATGCTGAAATACAGGTTTAGAATAAGCACTTGAGAACAGTCGCCGGTTCCCGGGTACATACAGTCCTCTACAGCGATGTGACTGCACATGAGCAGTAGCGCACGCTGAAATACAGGTTTAGAATAAGCACTTGGGAACAGTCGCCGGTTCCCGGGTACATACAGTCTTCTACAGCGATGTGACTGCGCATGAGCAGTAGCGCACGCTGAAATACAGGTTTAGAATAAGCACTTGGGAACAGTCGCCGGTACCCGGGTACATACAGTCCTCTACAGCGATGTGACTGCGCATGTGCAGCAGCGCACGCTGAAATACAGGTTTAGAATAAGCACTTGGGAACAGTCGCCGATTCCCGGGTACATAAAGTCTTCTACAGTGATGTGTCTGCGCATGAGCAGTAGCGCACGCTGAAATACAGGTTTAGAATAAGCACTTGGGAACAGTCGCCGGTTCCCGGGTACATACCGTCTTCTACAGCGATGTGACTGCGCATGAGCAGTAGCGCACGCTGAAATACAGGTTTAGAATAAGCACTTGGGAACAGTCGCCGGATCCCGGGTACATACAGTCTTCTACAGCGATGTGACTGCGCATGAGCAGTAGTGCACGCTGAAATACAGGTTTAGAATAAGCACTTGGGAACAGTCGCCGGTTCCCGGGTGCATACAGTCCTCTACAGCGATGTGACTGCGCATGAGCAGTAGCACATGCTGAAATACAGGTTTAGAATAAGCACTTGGGAACAGTCGCCGGTTCCCGGGTACTTACCGTCCTCTACAGCGATGTGACTGCGCATGAGCAGTAGCGCACGCTGAAATACAGGTTTAGAATAAGCACTTGGGAACAGTCGCCGGTTCCCGGGTACATACAGTCTTCTACAGCGATGTGACTGCGCATGAGCAGTAGCACATGCTGAAATACAGGTTTAGAATAAGCACTTGGGAACAGTCGCCGGTTCCCGGGTACATACAGTCTTCTACAGCGATGTGACTGCACATGAGCAGTAGCACATGCTGAAATACAGGTTTAGAATAAGCACTTGGGAACAGTCGCCGGTTCCCGGGTACATACCGTCCTCTACAGCGATGTGACTGCGCATGAGCAGTAGCGCACGCTGAAATACAGGTTTAGAATAAGCACTTGGGAACAGTCGCCGGTTCCCGGGTACATACAGTCCTCTACGGCGATGTGACTGCGCATGAGCAGTAGCGCACGCTGAAATACAGGTTTAGAATAAGCACTACGGAACAGTCGCCGATTCCCGGGTACATACAGTCTTCTACTGCGATGTGACTGCGCATGAGCAGTAGCGCACGCTGAAATACAGGTTTAGAATAAGCACTACGGAACAGTCGCCGATTCCCGGGTACATACAGTCTTCTACTGCGATGTGACTGCGCATGAGCAGTAGCGCACACTGAAATACAGGTTTTGAATAAGCACTTGGGAACAGTCGCCGATTCCCGGGTGCATACAGTCCTCTACAGCGATGTGACTGCGCATGAGCAGAAGTGCACGCTGAAATACAGGTTTAGAATAAGCACTTGGGAACAGTCGCCGGTTCCCGAGTACATACAGTCTTCTACAGCGATGTGACTGCGCATGAGTAATAGCGCACGCTGAAATACAGGTTTAGAATAAGCACTTGGGACAGTCGCCGGTTCCCGGGTACATACAGTCTTCCACAGCGGTGTGACTGCGCATGAGCAGAAGCGCACGCTGAAATACAGGTTTAGAGTAAGCACTTGGGAACAGTCGCCGATTCCCGGGTGCATACAGTCTTCTACAGCGATGTGACTGCGCATGAGCAGTAGCGCACGCTGAAATACAGGTTTAGAATAAGCACTTGGGAACAGTCGCCGGTTCCCGGGTGCATACAGTCCTCTACAGCGATGTGACTGCGCATGAGCAGTAGCGCACGCTGAAATACAGGTTTAGAATAAGTACTTGGGAACAGTCGCCGATTCCCGGGTACATACAGTCTTCTACAGCGATGTAACTGCGCATGAGCAGAAGCGCACGCTGAAATACAGGTTTATAATAAGCACTTGGGAACAGTCGCCGGTTCCCGGGTACATACAGTCTTCTACAGCGATGTGACTGAGCATGAGCAGTAGCGCACGCTGAAATACAGGTTTAGAATAAGCACTTGGGAACAGTCACCGATTCCCGGGTACATACAGTCTTCTACAGCGATGTGACTGCGCATGAGCAGAAGCGCACGCTGAAATACAGGTTTAGAATAAGCACTTGGGAACAGTCGCCGGTTCCCGGGTACATGAAGTCTTCTACAGTGATGTGACTGCGCATGAGCAGAAGCGCACGCTGAAATACAGGTTTATAATAAGCACTTGGGAACAGTCGCCGGTTCCCGGGTACATAAAGTCTTCTACAGTGATGTGACTGCGCATGAGCAGAAGCGCACGCTGAAATACAGGTTTAGAATAAGCACTTGGGAACAGTCGCCGGTTCCCGAGTACATACAGTCTTCTACAGCGATGTGACTGCGCATGAGTAATAGCGCACGCTGAAATACAGGTTTAGAATAAGCACTTGGGACAGTCGCCGGTTCCCGGGTACATACAGTCTTCTACAGCGGTGTGACTGCGCATGAGCAGAAGCGCACACTGAAATACAGGTTTAGAATAAGCACTTGGGAACAGTCGCCGATTCCCGGGTGCATACAGTCTTCTACAGCGATGTGACTGCGCATGAGCAGTAGCGCACGCTGACATACAGGTTTAGAATAAGCACTTGGGAACAGTCGCCGGTTCCCGGGTGCATACAGTCCTCTACAGCGATGTGACTGCGCATGTGCAGTAGCGCACGCTGAAATACAGGTTTAGAATAAGCACTTGGGAACAGTCGCCGATTCCCGGGTACATACAGTCTTCTACAGCGATGTAACTGCGCATGAGCAGAAGCGCACGCTGAAATACAGGTTTATAATAAGCACTTGGGAACAGTCGCC
Organism: Rhinoderma darwinii; assembly: GCF_050947455.1. NCBI lineage: Eukaryota > Metazoa > Chordata > Amphibia > Anura > Rhinodermatidae > Rhinoderma > Rhinoderma darwinii. The sequence continues at coordinate 118,876 of NW_027461859.1, read as the reverse complement.
GGTTCCCGGGTACATACAGTCTTCTACAGCGATGTGACTGAGCATGAGCAGTAGCGCACGCTGAAATACAGGTTTAGAATAAGCACTTGGGAACAGTCGCCGATTCCCGGGTACATACAGTCTTCTACAGCGATGTGACTGCGCATGAGCAGAAGCGCACGCTGAAATACAGGTTTAGAATAAGCACTTGGGAACAGTCGCCGGTTCCCGGGTACATAAAGTCTTCTACAGTGATGTGACTGCGCATGAGCAGAAGCGCACGCTGAAATACAGGTTTATAATAAGCACTTGGGAACAGTCGCCGGTTCCCGGGTACATAAAGTCTTCTACAGTGATGTGACTGCGCATGAGCAGAAGCGCACGCTGAAATACAGGTTTATAATAAGCACTTGGGAACAGTCGCCGGTTCCCGGGTACATAAAGTCTTCTACAGTGATGTGACTGCGCATGAGCAGAAGCGCACGCTGAAATACAGGTTTATAATAAGCACTTGGGAACAGTCGTCGGTTCCCGGGTACATACAGTCTTCTACAGCGATGTGACTGCGCATGAGCAGTAGCGCACGCTGAAATACAGGTTTAGAATAAGCACTTGGGAACAGTCGGTTACCGGATACATACAGTCTTGCTGAAATGCAAGTTTAGTAGAAGCACTCGGGAACAGTTGCCAGTTCCCGAGTGCAGGCGGGGACTTGGGCAGCGCTACTGTTGCGCATGCGCAGTTGCAGCTACAGGCTTGTAGTCACACCAAGCACTCGGGAATAATTGGATGTTCCGGAGTGCAAACGAAATATAGCGCGTTCATGAGAACATTGAACGCGACCACAAAGCCATACTATGGTCGGGATGTGTCTTTTCCTGACCATAGCCAGAGGAATGGGTTATGGTCGGATCCAAGGGCAACCAGTAACACAACAAAACTTCTGCAACAAAGGCGTTGAGTACATAATGGCATGGCTTTATAAGCATTCACACATGGCAGACCTGGGAGCCTTGTTTAGGCCCCTGGTTGCCATGGCTCCTATCAGAAACCTGCGATTGCGCTGATGGTGACAGAGGAAGCCCCCGCCATCTGTTTACCCACATAGATGCCCCACTATTGACCACAGCAACTGAGGGGTAACGTGCCGGGATCTTCGCTATTTCCCGCACCTTCCAAGGACTGTACATTTACGGTACTTTGTGCTAACTGCATGGCGCTGTAAATGTATGTCATCCAGAGGTTAAATGACAGAAAGCTGACATCAGTAGCGTGAATTTCTAGGTTTATAGGATTTGCGTCTGTAAGTAAATAAACCGTATGCAACCCCAATGGCAGCCTCTATCTGTGGTGCACGGTTGGGTAAACGTTATTTTGGCACTTGCCCCCTACCCACCTAGTGCTGCACATGGAATAATACAAGACATTTTTGGGCATGTGCAGTAGCCTGGGGCTGCTCTGCTTGTATGTACCAAGATGATGAAGCAAGCGGGCCTGGAACATTTCACCAATCTGGCCTTAACAACAACCCACCCCCAAATCTGGAACTTCTACGGAGCAGGGAGTAAGCCGGCGGGCATGAATAGCAGAAACAGTGAGGAAAATCCTGACCTAGAATGGATCCAATTGTAGCAAACTATCAGCTGCGAGAAATATCAGCCATGTTCCTGGATATAAACAAGTATATTCCCATTCACTGACCCCAAACAGATATCTTAAAAATGCTGAGGAATTAGTAAGTTGCCGAACTTTTCATTATACAAAATTTAAGCATCTAGTTACATCAAACCGGAAAATCACTATTATATCGCAATTTTATAGAGATCAGTGGTAAAATAGTGGCCACTCAGGGGGCACAAATATGGATAACCAGGCCTGTACCTCTAGTTGTGCCTGTGACAATGCATCACCCCCATCTTATTCTTAAGGACCATGACGTGTTTGAGCTTCTACATGGACCTAACAAGCGATCTGCTGGGGTCCCTTATCTACACATATTCAGGGCGGAGGGGATTGTAAAACGGTGATGCCTTGCTGGGGGCTCCACTACATAAATATCCTGCAGACTGTCCGGAAACAAAATGTACTTCTCAGTCGTATGTATGTATATATGTATGGTGTTAGGGATCTGCCAGGTACTTCATCTAGGTATACTCCTGGGATTAATCAATCCACACCTGAGGCCAGACCTGTTCGACTGACACCATCTCCCACCAACCAGGGTGGCAGGCTCAGGAGTGGGAGAGCCTATCGCGGCCTGGTCTGTCGGAGTTAGCTCCGCCCCCTGTCCTTTATTACCTGCCCTGTTCTCTCCCTCAGTGCTTGTAATTCTTTTGGATTCCTGGCCCCACTGCTGCTTGCTCCAGCCTGCTTCTGCCGTGCTTCTGCCTTGCTGCAGTTCTGCTTGACCTGCTTTGCTTTGCCCCTGGCTTGCTTCTGTCTCCTTGCCCGCTTGGGTGTACTCACTTCGTCCTGGTCCTGACTGTCCGTTCTCCGCTCCGTTTCCTCGTGGCGTTCCGTGGCTACTGCCCCTTCCCTTGCATGTTCCCTGTTTGTTTTCCTGTGCACTTAGACAGCGTAGGGACCGCCGCCCAGTTGTACCTCGTCGCCTAGGGCGGGTCGTTGCAAGTAGGCAGGGACAGGGCGGTGGGTAGATTAGGGCTCACTCTCCCTTCACCTCCTTCCGGCCATTACATATGGAGCATGTCCTCACTGTATATACTGTACTCCCTCCTTACTGTCCTCATACTGTATATAATGTACTGTTCAGTTATATGTATATATGGGACGTGTCCTCACTGTATATACTGTACTCCCTCCTTACTGTCCTCATATATACTGTATATAATGTACTGTTCAGTTATATGTATATATGTATGGAGCATGTCCTCACTGTATATACTGTACTCACTCTTTACTGTCCTCATACTGTATACAATGTACTGTTCAGTTATATGTATATATGGAGCATGTCCTCACTGTATATTCTGTACTCCCTCTTTACTGTCCTCGTATATACTGTATATAATGTACTGTTCAGTTATATGTATATATGGGACGTGTCCTCACTGTATATACTGTACTTCCTCTTTACTGTCCTCATATATACTGTATATAAAGTACTGTTCAGTTATATGTAAATATGGGACGTGTCCTCACTGTATATACTGTACTCCCTCTTTACTGTCCTCATATATACTGTATATAATGTCCTGTTCAGTTATATGTATATATGGGACGTGTCCTCACTGTATATACTGTACTCCCTCTTTACTGTGCTCATATATACTGTATATAAAGTACTGTTCAGTTATATGTATATATGGGACGTGTCCTCACTGTATATACTGTACTCCCTCCTTACTGTCCTCATATATACTGTATATAATGTACTGTTCACTTATATGTATATATGGGACGTGTCCTCACTGTATATACTGTACTCCCGCTTTACTGTCCTCATCTATACTGTATATAAAGTACTGTTCAGTTATATGTGTATATATAGGACGTGTTCTCGCTGTATATACTGTACTCCCTCTTTACTGTCCTCATATATACTGTATATAATGTACTGTTCAGTTATATGTATATATGGGACGTGTCCTTACTGTATATACTGTACTCCCTCTTTACTGTCCTCATATATACTGTATATAATGTACTGGTCAGTTATATGTATATATAGGATGTGTCCTCACTGTATATACTATACTCCCTCTTTACTGTCCTCATATATACTGTATATAATGTACTGTTCAGTTATATGTATATATGGGACAGGGTCCGCTCTCTAATCAGGATTTTTAAGGTGCTATGGATAAAACATAATCCCCTACTATACCTTTTCCTGTAATATTATAATAAATATTCGATTTCTCTTTTTCTAAACAGACTCCGCTCCCACTGGACAACATGCAGGGCTCCCATGTTACGTCATCGCCATAGAAACTGTTCGGTTTCCAACCATCGTAGAACGGACAACTAACCGGCAACTGAAAGCTCCTCCCAATGTATTAATGTCACTTCTGTATGGACAGGTAAGATTTGTCTATCCCCTTCAAGGGGTTTTCCCATGAAGGACATTTATGACATCTCCACAGGATATGTCATAAATGTCAGATAGATGGGAGTCCCATCTCTGTGACCGGCACCTATCTCCAGAACGAGGCCCCATAAACAGTGGCGGATTAAGTAGGCCATAGGCCCTGGGCTGTTACCCAAACTTGGGCCCCCCTACTCCTCCGCCGCCCTGCCGCGCCGCAACTATTGTTAACACTACCTTTTTGTGCAAGCATTAACAGATGGGTGTTATGATTCCCCTTGTCAAAGGGCTGCATCCCTACATACTGACAGTATCACACTGTGCAGGGACACATCCTCCTGACAAGGGGAATGGTAACACGCAATTGTCTATCAGTCCTGGACTGCACAAATACATTTTGTGAAGGACAAGGATTTCCTATAAAAAACATGTCAGGAGAGGATACAGATTCTCTATAAATCTAGTGACTCACAGAATGTAAAGTAAAGCACCACATACACAGTGCCCCCTTTAGATAACACCACACACAGCCCCCTCTAGATAGCGCCACACACAGCCCCTGTAGATAGCGCCACACACACAGCCCCTGTAGATAGCACCACATACACAGTGCCCCCTCTAGATAGCGCCACACACACAGCCCCTGTAGATAGCGCCACACACACAGCCCCTGTACATAGCATCACACACAGCCCCTGTAGATAGTCACACACACAGCCCCAGTAGATAGCGCCACACACACAGCCCCTGTAGATAGCATCACACACACAGCCCCTGTAGATAACGTCACACACACAGCCACTGTAGATAGCACCACACACACAGCCCCTGTAGATAGCATCACAAACAGCCCCTGTAGATAGCATCACACACAGCCCCTGTAGATAGCGCCACACACACAGCCCCTGTAGATAGCGTCACACACTGCCCCTGTAGATAGCATCACACACAGCCCCTGTAGATAGCGCCACACACACAGCCCCTTTAGATAGCGCCACACACAGCCCCTGTAGATAGCGCCACACACAGCCCCTGTAGATAGCGCCACACACACAGGCCCTGTAGATAGCGTCACACACAGCCCCTGTAGATAACATCACACACACAGCCCCTGTAGATAACATCACACACACAGCTGCTGTAGATAATATCACACACATAGTCCCTTTAGATAGTGTCACACACACACACAGCGCCATTAGATAGCATCACACACACAGCCCCTGTAGATAGCACCACACACACAGCCCCTGTAGATAACATCACACACACAGTCCCTTTAGATAGTGTCACACACACACAGCACCATTAGTATGTAGTGCTGCACAGCAATCACCCCCCTGTATATTGCCACATAGCCCTCCAAAACAAAACATTGTACTTACCTTGCCCCGTTCACGCGACGGACGGTGCGCTGCACTGTCTCCAGGCAGAACGCATGCTCATACCAGCGTGATGCAGTTGCGTCATCACGGCGGCCTGCCCAGGGAGTCTTCCCAGCACCTTATAGGCTGCAGTCCTAACTTGGCCTGAAGCCTATATCATTAATTCATATCTGCGTCCTGAGGATGCAGATACAAGTGAATGTGGCTGTCGCTAGCATCGGGGACCCCTCCAGTGCTAGGCGCCAATGGGCTTGAGGGGGCCCGTGCAGCCCAGCCAATAAATGTTATGGGCCTGGCAGCCATGGGCCCCCTGGGAGCCTTGGTCGGCTGCCCGAGCCTTCCTAACGATGATCCGCCGCTGCCCCCAAACCCAGTGCTAGCTTGATGACATGGTCGGGAGTTACAGAAACAGCGGTGAGTGCCTCGAATTTCTACCTTCTATACATATATATATATATATATATATATATATATATATATATATATATATATATATAATCCCCCCTTACTAGTAATAAATGCCGTGCACCTGCATTTGGGATTTCAGATCCTCGCTGTCTTTTTGGATTATTTATCAGTTTGTTCTCTGTACTTTTACAGATAGTGCCAGAAACCCAACTATGGATTTTAGAGCCAGAGAACAGTCATGGCTGGTTAAAGATGACTCCACAGCCACAGGTGTTGGCAGTCAGAGAAATATTAGCGAGCCACAGAACTCCTTCAAAAGCCTTGTAAATAAAAGAATGAAAGTTTGGTGGAACCGAGCATTCCTAGCAAATTATCTCCAACAGAACCTTATACCGAGGGGGTTACGCATACAAGTTTTCCCATCATTTTCAATTGAAGATTTGAATTTTACAGCTAAATGGGAGGAGAACTGCAGTGCGTGTTCATTTAAAGTGATGGAGCTTCTTATTGGACTCAATAACACCTCATTAGAAAACAGGGATAACGAGCTGGAAAAGATCCAGCAAAAATTAAAAGCAGAGATGTCCAAAGAGGACTTAGAAACATTTAAAACACAATTGGATCAACAATGCCTCGTCTGGAGAAAAGAAATGGAGAGCAGAAAAACAAAGAAATTGATATGTGATAATAATGATTTTCAACAGAAGAAAATATATTGATGGAATCGGAGACAAGATGGTGAATCACTGAGTCTTTCCTCTTCTATGTGATCTTTGTCATCACAGAGCGGTCACCATGATATGACATTATGTAGTAGCGTGAGTTCTACACGTGACTTACCAAGATACAAAAGAAAACGGAACTAAAATCAGTCGTCCAACAGTAGGAGAAAAATGATTGGAACAAAATCCAAGACATCACAAGAAGGTCATTAACATTTCTATGCATCAATTATCTATAGGTGACATCACACTGTTGGACAAAGTCTTGACCTTTTCTCCCGTCTCCTGTTTTGATCTTTTCTCAGCAGTAAAAGATCTGCAATTTTTTGCACAATCTTTGATCTTTAAGAAATGGTATTTTAAAGAGGAAGGCAATTTATTTGTGACAGTTGAGGAACGAGAAACATTGCGAATATTTGAGAAACTCTTTCACCAAGAAGAGGGAATATCAGAAGGTAAGATTCATATCTGTATTAGAACCAAATCTACAAAATCCCCCCGTTGTCTATTTGCCCTGCAGTAGATCTTGAGAGAGAGGGAATAAATATTAAAATGAATTAAATCATGGCATGATGTGGTAGTAAAACCTGCCGATAAAGGCAGAAATGTGGTATTTTGGCCACGCCAGATGTATATTTATGAAGCAAATCGACAATTAAACAAACTCCACTTTTTAAATAATGATATCACGGAGGCGGAGGTTGCTTTAGCAATCTCTAAGCTACACAATAATAAAACGCCGGGTCCTGACGGCCTATCGGCTGAATACTACAAACTTTTGCCAGATATTACACCGACATTGACGAGGACCTTACAAGCCATATTTAGTGGGGAGATTGACCTGCCTAACTTTCATGAGTCCAGGACCATATTGCTTCCCAAACCTGACAGGGATCCAACCCTCCTTTCCTCATATCGCCCGATTTCCCTTTTAAACCAAGACAATAAGCTCCTAACAAAGATTTTGGCCGACCGCCTCCAAACCATGTTTGGACCAATCATTGCCCCAACCCAACTGGGTTTCTTAAGGAATAGCCATTCCACTAAAGGTATCCGTCAGGCTGTAGCAGCCACGGTGTCTGCACTAGACCCCTCCCCAGTGACCATGCTGCTGGGACTTGACGCGGAAAAGGCGTTTAACTCTTTATCATGGCCATTTATCACAGCGGTGTTGCAGTCCCGGGCCTTCGGAGACCGCTTTCTAACATTACTTTCACGCTCACAGGCCTGCTCTACCACATCCCTTACCATCAATGGGCTTAACTCACCTCCTATCTCAATTTTCAGGGGTACGCGTCAGGGATGCCCTCTCTCACCGTTACTGTTTAATTTGTCCCTAGATCCACTTCTCCGTCATGTCCAGTCCCTAGCATGTTTTCAAGGCATACAAATTGGAGATTCTCAAATTAAACTATCTGTATTTGCAGATTATATTTTGTTCTTCATATCTAACCCTGCCTCTACTTTACAACCAATCCTCCAGGATATCCCAATTTACGGTGCCCTGTCAGGTTTCAAGATCAATCTACAAAAATCAGAAGCCCTAATTCTTAAGGGTCCCTCCAGACCACTCTGGTCTTCGAAGCATGCATTTAAATGGAACTCTGATTACATTCCCTATTTGGGGGTACGCATCACGAGACAACTATCAAATTTATATCAACGAAACCTTAAGGCCTCATGCACACGACCGTAAAAACACCCGTTATTACGGGTCGTAATTACGACCCGTAATAACGGGCTCATAGACTTCTATTGGCCACGGGTACCTTCCCGTTTTCTTACGGGAAGGTGCCCGTGCCGTTGAAAAAGATAGAACATGTCCTATTTCAGGCCGTAATAACGGCACGGACAGCCCATAGAAGTCTATGGGGCTCCCGTAATAACGGGTGACTACGTGTGTGCACCCGTCATTACGGGAGCTTTGCTAGGCGACGTCAGTAAATAGTCACTGTCCAGGGTGCTGAAAGAGTTAACTGATCGGCAGTAACTGTTTCTGCACCCTGGACAGTGACTACCGATCAGAATATAGAGTAACCTGTAAAAAAAAAAGACGTTCATACTTACCGAGAACTTCCTGCTTCCTCCAGTCCGGTCTCCCGGCCGTTGCCTTGGTGACGCGTCCCTCTCGACATCTGGCCCGACTTCCCTGGATGGCGTTTCAGCCCATGTGACCGCTGCAGCCAATCACAGGCCAATCACAGGCTGCAGCGGTCACATGGACTGCCGCGTCATCCAGGGATGTCGGGCTGGATGTGAAGAGAGGGACGCGTCACCAAGGCAACGGCCGGGTAAGTATGAATTTCTTAAACTTTTATTACAGAAAGGGCTGTCCCTTCTCTCTATCCTGCACTGATAGAGAGAAGGGGCTGCCGATTACTGCAGTGTAATTTTGCAGCCAAAAACGTGCCCATAAATACGGGTGGAATACGGGTGACAACGGGCCCGTATTTACAGGCACGGGCCCGTAAATACTGGTGCAAAATGGGTTGAATACATGTGACACCGGACCCGTATTTACGCCAGTATTTACGGGTGGGAAAAAATACTGTCGTGTGCATGAGGCCTTATCCCATTATTGCATGTTTGGAATCCCAACTCATGGCTTGGAGGCACTTTACTCTATCATTTTTAGGTAGGGCTAATCTATTAAAAATGGTTGTCTTCCCTAAATTGTTATACTTACTACAATCCTTGCCTATATACATGAGACCAGTTGACGTTAGGCGGCTGAATACTCTCTTTCGAGGCTACATTTGGAACCAAAAGAGACCAAGAGTGAGCCTATGCATATTGAGGCAACATCATGAAAATGGAGGGATTAATTTTCCACAGATTCACTTATACAATATGGCAGCTCAACTACGAGTGATTGGAGATTGGATAACTGGTAGCTCCTGCTTTACTGATTCTACATTGGACCAACAATTTTCAAAACCCATTTCCTTAACATTCCTTTTACACACTCCCTACTCGGCTCTATCACCTAACCAACGGGCTAACCCCCTAGTCATGTCCTCCTGGAAGACATGGACCAAGGTCAGACAACACTTAGGTTTAAACCCTAGATTTTTCCTACTTCTTCCTTGGGTCCATAACTTTGACTTCCAAAATGCCAACCCCCATGTGTTTTTTCGTGGATGGGCTCGGAGGGGGTTGACATGTATGAATCAGATAACTAACATGCTCACTCGTCGTCCATACTCATTTAATGAACTACGTATACAATATGATTTTTTGGGCCAACACCCATTTTATTACCTGCAGGCCTGTAGTTATGCTCACAAGGTCATTAGACACTTACAAGGTCAAGACTGGGATGACTTCTTCTGTCACTAGACTCCATCTCATCAATGCCGAAAAAGACTAATCACTACCTATTATAACGTTTTAAGACAACCATTGGACTACACTAAATCGAGATCAGGCGTATCTTACTGGGTTGACCACTTAGATCAAATAACTCATGACGATGTCCTATCATCTGTAACTATGGCTGCCAAATACCTCCCATCAGCCATGTCCTGGGAGATGTCTTTTAAAATAGCCCATAGGGCTGACGTGTCCCCTTATAGGGGCTTTCTCATGGGTAACTCCTCTGACCATTCGTGTTTAAAGTGTGGAGTACCGCAATTACATTGTCTCTGGTTATGCCCAACTATTGTTGACTTTTGGCGAAAGATACAATATTTTGTGTCGAACACCCTGTCCATACCATGCCCCTCAACCCAAAAGTGGGGTCTCTTTGGGATACTGCCACCTTCCATGCTCTTTATCCCGAAACATCACAAACAACTGTTATACTATGTCTCTGCGGCTGCTAGGAAGGCCATTCTCCAGGTTTGGATAAATAATACACCCCCCACACAACGTATTTCCCTAGAAAATATATCTTATCTTTTCCGAATGGATTGGGTGGAATCCTCCCATCGAAAAGAACACAAAACTGAAGCCTTTTTTAAGTTGTGGGTGAACTTTATACCTCTCTTACCACTTCATGTAAAACAAAAACTGATTGCATGCTTTGGCTCCACAACTTGGTATCTGGAACATGAGCTGTCTGGTGTGACACCAATCATGATATGATTCCTTAAATATCTGTATTGAATCGCGGTAACGATGGGGATACACGTGTCCATCCTCTTCCCCCTCCCCCCTATACTTCCCTTCCCCCTTCTTTATGGTTTATTTAGTGTGTTTCATTTCCTATGAATATTGACACTTTTTCAATTTGTCTTTGGGGTAAAATCTCTAATTCTGTCCTCGCTCCAACTAGGATCATTTGAAGTAATTTATACAAATTGTAGATTATATAATATGCAAAATAATGATATAAGTGTTCAGAGATGCTATTGCCATGAAACATATTGTTGAATTGTTGTTCGCTTGTTTGTAATGTTTGGAAAAATAAAAAATACATCAATTAAAAAAAAACTAAATAAAAAAAACTCCACTTGTTGTAGAACATACAATTCTTTATTATCCTTTAGAGCAAAGATGATCCACATTCTACAAGATGGTATGGATGCCGGAGTCCTCTCCAAGTCCCTAATGGAGGCACTGATTGTGACTGAGCCAACAATACAGACGCCTTTTCTACTACCCAAAATTCATAAGGACTTTCCAGGTAGGCCAATTATATTGTGTACCGGGGGGTTAACTCAGAAGGTGTGCAGATGGGTCGACCACCATTTAAAACCATTAGTGGAATGTCTACCTTCGTATCTGTGCGACTCTGCAGATTTGTTGTTGAAAATTGAAGAGATTCATTTAGATGACGGACATATTTTGGTAACTTGTGACATTGAGTCACTATATATCGGCATCCAGCATACGGATGGGTTGCATGCAGTGGCCACCTTTTTGCATATGAGCAATATGGGAAAACTTTTCAGAGTTGTTGCTAACCCTATCGGACCTTGTTCTCAAACACAATTTTTTCACGTTCAATGGGTCCTTCTACCTGCAAATCCAGGGCACGGCAATGGGGGCAGCCTGTGCACCCTCATATGCCAACCTGTTCCTGGGGCTGTGGGAGAGGGACCTATTCCTGCCAGATCATGAGATATCAATGAACCAGCTCCTTTTCTGGGCCCGTTCACTGATGACATCTTCATGATCTGGCAGGGGACTTCGGATGAATTCATGGAATTCATCAGTGTATTTAACTATAATACACGTAACATTAAATTAACATGCAAGTGGAATCACGTTGAGATAGATTTTTTGGACATACTAACTAAAAGGAACCATAATGGTTGTCTCCAGACAGATTTGCATCGTAAAGAGACATCAACAAACTCATTTTTTCACGCCACGTCTTCACATCCCCGCCACACCATCGAAGCTATACCAACTGGACGATTACTGCGTGTTAAGAAAATGTGTTCAACTCATGAAGATTTCAAATACCGCACGACTGAGTTAAGAAGGAGACTTGCTCAACAGGGCTGCAGCCGCCGCAATGTTAATAAAGCCTATTGACGACCACGTGCACAGCTCCCCCTCGTGCACAGCTATTACAAACTGTAACTAAACATAAGGAATTTCTCCTAAGGTAAGATTTACGAACACGTATCATTTGGTCAGAAATGAGGGACACCTCAAACACATTTTGGCCGATGCTCCTCAATGATCCAATTCTACAGAAAGTACTACCAAATTTCCTTGCTATTGCAGCATGTAGAGCGCGTTCTTTACGTGACGCAATAGTGCACAGTTACCGAACAGTGGAAAAACCGGGTAAATGTTTTGGAAAGATTGGTCCTAAGTGGGGTTGTAACCCTTGCGGCGACTGTATTAGTTGCCCTAATATTGAACGCTCTCAAGGTTTTGTTGACTCAAGTGGGTTGAAAAATGTTAAGATCACATGGGCAATTACATGCGGCACTACAGGTGTGATCTATAATGCAACTTACCCTTGCCCTAAAATGTATATTGGCATGAGAACCCGAGAATTGCGCTTTCGCGTAAGAGAACATGTTAGAGACATTGAAAATGCCAAAACAGTAGAGGATATGGAACAGCTGAAGACGATTCCACAACATTTTCACCTACATCATGCGTGTAACTCTAGACTTGTGAGAGTGAAGGGAATAGATCACATCAATACTGATATGCGAGGACGAGATGTAAAAAGAGGCTTTTGCAATCAGAATGCAGGTGGATATGGAGGCTTAAGACAACACAACCAAGGGGTGTCAATGAGAACATTGGTGTTGCTGCATTTCTCTGAGTGCTACCAAAGCTTGTAGTCGGGTATTTTGGATTTTATGTTCTTATTTTAATCTACATTTCTTTATGTATACAGATTAGATATATGCTTTACGCTGCCTGTGTTGACTATGTCACCTGTGCCATTTTCGGGTTGTCATGATCTTCATCCTCAACAATGATTTCCTACTTCTGATGATCTTCACAGACAATAGAAAAGCGGGCTCTGTCTGCAGATCACTGCATATTATATTCTGCACCTTTGAGGCTTGTTGTATTAGATATAGCGACATGTAACTAAAATCTGCTTTGTGCTGGCACTTGTAGTCCATTTTATGTTTTGATGCATAATACACACGTTGTTTTTTTCTTCTTTTCTCATCGCACACGCCTATTCACACTATTTTATTTTTCGTTTTTTATTTCTTTTATTTTGTCACCATACATGTATTACCTTTTCACTCTTTTACTTACACATGTTCTATATAAACAACACTTTATTGTGTTTAATATCATTTCTTACCTGTCACTTCCCTACTATGTTCAGGTCGTGCACTGGATTGTTCCTTTTGGCACGTATATATTGGTCTTTTTTCACACATTATAATTGATAATAATCTTCCACACTTGATTACTCCCTACACGTTGACACTCTTCATCACACATCACTTTGTGTCCATATATTTATATGTATTTGTATGATACATGTGCAATATATCTGTATAACTATCTTGTCTCTCTGTATTTTGGGTTTAGACTTGCAGACATGAAGTGTATCGCTATTGGACTGCCCGTACAGGGTTAATATCCTTCTGAATGCTTTTCATGCCTTCAATCACTGGTTGCATTCTGATTGGTTGTGATTGACCGGCCTCCGATTCGTCACCCATGACACGCTGGGTTGCTGACACACGTGACCGCGTCAGGTGACGCGCTGATGTGTTTCCGCCCCAGTGTCTCGTTGTTGCCGTTTCTGGAGTCCGGCCATGTACTCGACCACATATTGCCACCAATAGTAAACAGTGAGTGCACTGATCTGATTTATGGGCATATATATATATATATCACCTGGATATCTTTAAGCACCATTGGCTAGCGTTCATTTAAATACTGTGTGTGTACTATCATCGCCACCCCCTGATGAAGACATTTAGCGCTGAAACGTGCGTCTGGGTGGGCACTCCCTGTGTTGGTGCTCCTGAACAACCTTATTATGGGTATGTTATATCCCTCCATACTTGTTTAATAGTTGATTCATTTTTGCTCTTACTTATGCGCTGGCTGCTTTTTTGCACTGTATAGTTGTTTATTCCATACCATTTGGTATTTCTATATGACCTACATTACGCAGGTCTGTGCAGCCATGGGGTCTTATCTAATTATTATTTTCTTTGTGAGTCACACAATGAGCTGTCCTTTTCTTCTGTAGAGTATTGTGGAGTCTTTATCATTTCATTGTATTGACATGTAGCTTTTCATTGTTATTCCAATAAAGATTTTTTCCATTTTCTACACTTTTTTTGGTAGCATCAATTTCTTTGTAGGTTATATATTTGTCGTTTTTTGTCTCAAAATATATATATTTTTTTTTTCAGGAGATCTTTATCCCAGTCTTTGAGATTTTAAAGAGTCCTGACAACACGTAGACCCCAGTTAGCAGCTAGAAGATTCCTGCCTATACCTAGAAGATGACCACCTTCAACATGTAGAAGACACCAACCAGCACAGAGAAGGAGATCCTGGCTACAAGAAGATTCCTACAAACATCTAGAAGAAGAGACACATTGTAAATACTGGTGTGTCCATCCTAGCAGAAAACCCATGACGTCTGAACAGTGAGGAGAGAACTTATATGTTACTTCTGACTATATGATCGCAGGGTAAAGGAGCAGAAAATGCTGAGAAATATGGAGAGGCTTAGTAATTGTCAGTGCGCAGGATGCTCCATATGTGGTGATAGTCATGAGATGGTCACAGCTAGAGAAATACTCAATTCATTATTCATTTATCAATGATATCATATTAACACATGTACTGAGACTACTATAGAAAAGAGGCAGGGATATTATCATCATCATCATCATCATCATTGGTATTGTTGTTAAGCTGAACATAGAGAAAAAGTATTCACTGGCCGACCCCAGATCTATTGTAGAAAGAGTCCTGTTGAGACACTATCATGTAATGGAAGTTGGCACTTGAGTTGTACGCTACTAAAGAAGGAGCAAACATTCGGGTATAATGGTTCCACTACGTATGTGATATGACCTTTCTAGATTCGTTTTCCGCCTCAAAAAACCCTATTGAAATCAATGAGAGACAGAAAAATGCTGTGAACGGCCGCAACCGTTTTTGACGCGTTTTTAAGCGGTTTTAGGCAAAAAAAAAAAAATGCTTGCGTTTTTTTTTTCCTTTGCCTGTTGAAGAAATAGATAAAAATAACGCTTTAAAATGGCCATAAAGAACCACGTAGGAAAACGCATCAAAAACCGTGTCAAAAAACGCGTGTGGTAAAAAACCACTTAAGGCTATGTTCACACGGAGTATTTTGGGGGAGGAATATCTGCCTCAAAGCTCCAAACGGAATTTTGAGGCAGATATTCCTCCCCCAAAATACTCCGTGTGAATAGCAATGATCGCGCCGTTTTTCGCCCGCGGCCATTGAGCGCCGCGGGCAGAAAACACGCTTTCTCCTGCCTCCCATTGAAGTCAATGGGAGGTCGGAGGCGGAAGCGCCCGAAGATAGGGCATGTCGCTTCTTTTTCCCGCAAGGCAGTTTTACTGCTCGCGGGAAAAAGACGCCGACGCCTCCCATTGAAATCAATGGGAGGCGTTCTCGGGCCGTTTCTGCCGAGTTTTGCGACGCGGTTTCCGCGTCAAAAAACTCGGCAAAAGACCCCGTGTGAACATAGCCTAAGAAAAGGCGGAGCTGATTTTTCCAGGCAGAATTTTTTGCCTACAAAAAACTCCACATGAACAAAACCTTAAAAGCAAACAGGCTGGGAGGGTAAAACACTGACTGCATATTAAAAAGGCCAATTTCTCCCGGTTGAGGGCTGCGCAGCAGGAAATAGACTGGGAGCAACTATTGTCAAATAAATATACAGACACTACATGGGAATGCTTTACATGTACTTTAAGTAATTTTACTGTAAAATATAACCCTATCAGTAACAAGTATTAAAAAACCCTAAAATGAAACTAGAAAAAGCTTCTTCTAATGTTAAAAAGACAATAAATGACAAGATAAGAGGACTTATAAAAAATACAAATCTGAGGGGGCAGCATTAGTCTTTGAAGATTACACACACACGCTACACACACACACACACACGCTACACACGCTACACACACACGCTTCACACATACACATACATACACACACACACACGCTTCACACACACACACACACATACACACACACATACACACACACGCTACACACACGCTACACACACGCTACACACACGCTTCACACATACACATACATACACACACACACACGCTTCACACACACACACACACATACACACACATACACACACACACACACACGCTACACACACGCTACACACACGCTTCACACATACACATACACACACACATACAGACACACACACATATACACATACACCCACACACATATACACCTACACACATACACATACACACGCTACACATAAATACATTACACAGATACATTTACATATATTCAAATTAAGCACATACATATATTCACACTATACAAACACATATATCCACATTACACTCTACACACAAACATATATCGACATTATACACACACGCACACACGCACACATGCACATTACACAGATACATTTACACATTACACACGAGGAAACATTATTCACCTGTTATATCCCTGCCGCTCTGGTGGTCTCGCCACTCATTTTAGCTGTCCTGCAGTGATGAAATTTCAGCTTCACGCACGTGACTGCTGCGTCAATGCTGAGGCCAGTGGCTGGCTATAGCAATCATGTGTAGGTAGTTATCATGGCATCACTGAATGACAGCAGACACAGGCCTGCTAATCCTCTGAAGCAGAGGTGGATATATTAAGCGAGAGCGCTTTCTGTAATGAACTTGGTTAGGATTAGAGGGTTAGGGGTTTAGGGAGTTGGGGTTAAGGGGGTTGGGGTTAAGGTTAGGGAGTAAGAGGGTTAGGAGGTTAGCGGGTTAGGGTTAAAGTTAGGGTGTTAGAGGGTAAGGGTTTAGGGCATTAGGGGTTTAGAGGGTAGATGTTAGGGTTAGAGGGTTAGTGTTAGGGGGTTATAGGGTTAGGGGTTAGGTTTGGGGTTACAGCTTTTCCAGAAGCGGAATCCCCAGCCAGAGCATTTCCGATGCTCTGGCTGAAATTTCCGGCATCTTAAAGTCCCCAACATCGCTGTTTATATATGGACAGTGACGTCAGGGGCTTGCATTGCAAGGCACTTACCGTCACTTTCCATATATATGGACAGTGACATAAAGGTCTTTCTCAAGAGAGGAGTCCTCGACATGACCATTTGCTGCAAAGCGCTTGGTTAGGGGGTTAGGCATTAGGGTTAAGGGGTTGGGATTTAGGGGATAGGGCTTTTTCAAGAGCGGAATCCCTGGCCAGAGCATTGCCTTGGATTCTCGCATTACAAAGCCCTTGACGCCACTCTCCATATATGAATACTGACGTCAAGTTCTTTCTCAAGCCAGGAGTCCACCGCCAGAGTGCTTGCTGTAAAGCTCTCGGTTAGGGGATAGATGGTTAGAGTTGGGGTTACGGTGAGGGGGTTTGAGTTAGGGTTGGGGTTATAGTTAGGGGGTTAGGAATAGGGTTGGGGTTAGGAATAGGGTTAAGGTTAGGGTGTTAGGGTTAGGGGCTTAGGGTGCTTGGGTTAAGGGGTTTGGGTTCTAGGTTTAGGGGTTAGGATTGGGGGATAGGGTTAGGATTTAGAGTTTAGTGGTTAGGGTCAGGAATAGGGTTAGGTTTAGGGTTGGAGTTAGAGTTAGAAGGTTAGGGTAAGAGGGCTAGGTTTAAGGTTAGGAGCAGAATCCCCAGCCATAGTGTTTCCGATGCTCTGGCTGAGGAACCCGGCAACTTATAGCCCTTGCCGTCACTGTCCATTTATGGACATTGACTTCAGGGGCCCACTCTAGGAGTGAAATCCCCGGCAAGAGTTTTGCCGACGCTCTGTCAAGGGATTCTCGCATTACAGAGCACTTAACGTTACTCTCCATATATCAACAGGGATGCCAAAGTCTTTCTCAAAACAGGAGTCCCCGGCCAGAGTACTTGCTGTAAAGTTCTTGGTTAGGGGCTACATTTAGGGATAGGGTTTTAGGGGTTAGGGTTAGAGCTTTTCCAGGAGCGAAATCCCCGGCCAGAGCATTGCTGACGCTCTGGTTGGGGATTCCAGCATCTTAAAGCCCCTAACGTTACTGTACATGTATGGACAGGGACGTCAGGGGCTTCCTCTAGGAGCGTAATCCCCAGCCAGAGTGTTGCCTACGTTGGGGTTATGTTTTAAGTTAGTGGGTTAGGAAGTTAGTGTGTTAGGGGTTGTGGATAGGGGGTTGGGGTTAGGATTAGAGTCAGGGTTAAGGTAAAAGGGTTAGGGTGCTAGGGTTAAGGGGTTAGGTTTTGGGGATTAGGGTTTGTGTTAGGGTTTAGAGGATAGTGTTAGAAATAGGGTTAGGGCAAGGGTTGGGCTTAGGGGTTGGGGTAGGATAGGGGTTGGGGTTAGGTTTTGGGTTAGCAGGTTAGGAAATTAGAATGTTAGGAGTTGGGGTTAGGAACAGGGTTAGAATCGGTGTAGGGTTGGGGTCACAGGTTAGGGGTTAAGGTTCAAAAAGGGTTAGGAATAGGGTGAGGGTAGTGGGTTGGGGTTAGGAATAGGTTTGGGGTTAAGGGATAGGGTTTAGAGGTTAGGGGCTATGGTTGCGGGTTAGGGTTAGGAGTATGGTTAAGTTTAAATGGGTAGGGTGTTAGGGTTAAGGGGTGGGGGTTAGGGAGTTGGAGTTAGGATGCTAGGGTTTAGAGGTTAGTTGTTAGCGTTAGGTATATGGTTGGTGTTAGGATTTAGAGGTTAGGGGCTAGGTTTGGGGATTAGGAATATGGTTAGGGTTACAGTGTTAGGGAGTTGGGGTGCAATTTTAAAGGGGTTAGGATAAGGGTTAGGGTTTAGCAGTTAGGGTTGGGGATTAGGGGTAGGAATAGGGTTAGTTGTTAGGGTTAGAAGATCAGGGTTGGGATTTAGGGGAAGAGTTAGGGTAAGAATTATGGGGTTAGGGTGCTAGGGTTAAGTGGTAAGGTTTAGTGGGTTAGGGGATAGGGTTAGTTGTTAGGGTTTAGAGGTTTGTGTGGTTAGGGTTGGGGTGTTAGAGTTTGGATTAAGGGGTTAGGGGCTATGGTTAGAGTTAAGGGATAGGATTAGGGCTTTTCCTGACGCTCTGGTTAGGGATTCCGGCATCTTAAAGCCCCTAATGTTACTGTTTATATATGGACTGTGACATCAGGGGCTCCCTCTTGGGGAGGAATCCCCGGCGAGTGTTGACTACGCTCTGGCCGGGGAAGCTCGCATTACAAATCCCTTAATGTCACTCTCCATATATGAACAGGGATGTCAAGGTCTTTCTCAAGACAGTCCCAGGAGTCCCTGGACAGAGCCCTTGCTGTAAAGCGCTTTGTGAGGGTGTTAGGGTTGGGGTTAAGAATAGAGTAAGGGGGTTTGGGTTAGGGGGTTAGGAAAAGGGTTGGCGTTAGCAGATAGGGTTTAGAGTTCAGGGTCGGGGTTAGGAATATGTTTAAAGGTTAGGGGTTAGAGGTTGGGGTTAGGGTTAGAGTGTTAGGACGTTGGGGTATGGGTTAGGATGTTAGGGCTAACGGGTTGGGGTTAGGGGATTATGCTTAGGGGATAGGGTTAGATTTATAGAGATAACAGGGAGGTTAGATCCATCGCTAAGTTGAAGTAAAATGGAAGCTATTTCCAAGTTTTAATAGTCCTTAGTTAAAAGATCCTATGGATAGGAGTCCTGGTGTGCAAAGTGAGGGAATATCAATCCTGGAATCGAGCCTACGCGTTTCGGATGGCTCTGGCGTCCTTAGTCATGGCTGTATAGTTAAGATGTTGGGTTAGGGGTAGGGTTAGGGTTTGGGCAAAGGTTTAGGGGGTTAGGAATAGGGTTTAGAGGCTAGTGGTTAGGGTTGGGGTTTAGGGTTAGTGGTTTAGGGTTAGAGTTTGGATTAGAATTCAGGATGGAATTCGGGTTAGGGAGTTAGGAGTTAGGGCTCCTCCAGGAGCGAAATCCCCAGCCAGAGCCATAATGGGTTAGGAATAGGGTTAGGGGTTAGAATTAGGAGGTTAGGAATAGGGTTAGAGTGAAAGGATGGGGTTGAATTTAGGGAGTTAGGGGCTAGGGTTTAGAGATTAGGTTTGGGGGGTTTGGAATAGGGTTGGGTTATGGAATGAGGCGAAGGGGTTAGAGTGTTAGGGTTTAGGAATAGGGTAGGGGGTTAGGGCTAGGGGTTGTGAAAAGGTTAAGGTGAGGGGTTAGGGTTAAGGAGTTAGAGTTAGGGTTTTTAGGTTAGGAGTGTGGGTTAGGAATAGGGTGAGGGTATGTGGTTAGGGGGTAGGGTTTTGGATAGGGGGTTGGGGTAGGGTTATAAATTAGAGTTGGGGGTTAGAGTTAGGAATAAGTTTGAGGTCAAAGGGTTAGGGGTTGAGGGCTAGGGTGCTAGGGTTAAGAGGTTAGGGTTTGGGGATTAGGGGGTAGGGCTTGTGTTAGAGTTTAGAGGTTAGGGTTTAGGAATAGGGTGAGAGTGTTATGGTTGGGCTTAGGTTTAGGGGGTTATGGTTTTAGGGCGAAAGTTAGGGGGTAGGGTTACAGGGTTGCGGTTAGCAGGTTACGGTTAGAAAGTTAAGGAGTTAACGTTATGTGTTAGGGTTTGTATTAGGGGGGTTAGTATTAGTGGATAGGGTTGGAGTGAAGGTGTTAGGGGTTGGGGTTAGGGGGATAAATTTGGGTTAGTGTTAGGGGAATCGGGTTTGGGTGATTGGCTTAAGGAGTTAGGTGTTGAGGTTAGGCAATCGGTTTGGGGTTAAGGTTAAGAATAGGGTTAGAGGCTTAGGGTAAAAGATAGGGTTAGACTTAGGGGGTTAGGTGGCTAGGGTTAAGGGGTTAGGGGTTTGAGTTATGGGATTAGGGTTAGAGTGTTAGGGTTTTTGGTTTAGAGGGTTGTGGTTTTAGGTTTAGGGGGTTAGGAATAGTGTGAGGGTAAGTGGTTAGGTGTGGTTTGGTGTAGTTTTGGTTTTAGGAATAGGGTCTGAGTTAGGGAATAGGCTTTAGGGGTTAGGGTTGGAGGTTAGGAATAGGGTTAAGGCTAAAGAGTTAGGGGGTAGGAGTTTGGATTAACGGGTTAGAGTTAGGGGATACGGTTAGGGGGTTTGGAATAGGGTTAGTAAAGTTTAGGGGTTAGGGATGGGGGTTAGGGTTGTAGTTAGGGGTTTAGGGTTAGAGTTTGGGTTAGAACTAGGGGTAGGGTTAGTGGGTTAGGGCTTTTCCGGGAGCAAGATTCCCGGCCAGAGCCATAATTGGTTAGGAATAGGGTTAGGGTGTTAGGGGTTGGGGTTAGTATTATGGGCTTAGGAATAGGGTTAGGGTGAGGGGTTAGGGTTGAGGTAAATGCTGTAGTGAGGGGCTAGGGTTAGAGTTTAGATTTTGGGATTAAGAATAGTGTTATGATTTTGAGGGGGGTAAGTGTTGAGGTTAGGCGTTTAGGTTAGGGAGTTAGTGTTTTGATGTTAGGGTTGAGGGTTAGGATTAGGTTTGGGGTTATCAATAAGGTGAGGGAAAGTCGTTAGTGGGTAGGGTTGTGGCTAAGGTTTTGGGATTAGGTATAGAATTAGGCGACATGGTAACGGGTAAGGGTTGGGGGTTAGAGTTAGTAATAGAGTTAAAGTTAAAGGGTTAGGGTGCTAGGGTTAAGGGGTTGGAGTTAGAGTTTAATTGTTTTAGCGGTTTGGGTTAGGATTAGGGGTTAGGGTATAGAGGTTAGTCGATTAGGAGTATTAATAGAGTTAAAGGTTAGAGTATTAGGGTTGGGGTGTTGTGGTTTAGGTTTAGTTCTTAGGGTTAGTGGGGCTAGGGTTTGGGTTAAAGTTAGGGGATAGGGTTGGGGGTTAGGAAAAAAGTTGGAAGGTTAAGGTTAGGTTAGAGGGTTAGGATTTAGGGTGAGTTAGAATTAGGGGGTTAGGGTGATAGGGTTTGGGGGTTAGCATTAGGGGCTAGGGTTAGAGTTAGGGATTTTCCAGAAGCAAAATCCCTGGCCAGGGCGTTGCTGATGCTTTGGTTGGGGATTCCGGCATCTTAAAGCCCCTAATGTTACTTTTTTTTATGTGGACAGTAACCTCAGGGGCTCCCTCTAGGAGCGGAATCCCTAGCCAGAGTGTTGCCTACCCTCTAGCTGGGTATTCTCGCATTACAAATCCCTTCATGTAACGCTCTATCAATGAACAGTGATGTCAAGGTCTTTCTCAAGACAGGAGTCCCTGGCCAGAGCGTATGCTGTAAAGCGCTTGCGTGAGTGGGTTAGGGTTGGGGATAGGGTTGGGTTGTTAGGGTTGGGGTTAGGAGTTTAGGGTTAGAATTATGGATACGGTTAGTGGGTTAGGGAATTAGGGGTTACGGTTAGGGCTATTCCAGGAGTGAAATCCCTGGCCAGAGCCATAATAGCTTAGTAATAGGGTTAAGGTGTTAGGGGTTGGAGTTAGGATTCGGGGGTTCTAATACGGTTAGGTTGATGGGGTAGGGTTGGGGTAAGTGTTGTGGTTAGGGAGTTAGGGGCTAGGGTTTATAGGTTAGGTTGAGGGGTTAGGAATAGGGTTGGGGTTACGAATGGGGTGAGGGGGTTAAAGTATTAGGGGTTAGTAATAGGGTAGGGGGTAAGGGCTAGGGGTTATGAATAGGGTTAAGGTGAGGGTGATGGTGTAGGGTTGGGGTAAGTGTTGGGGTTAGGCTGTTAGCGTTAGGGAGTTAGGGTTTTGAGGTTAGAGTTGGGTGTAGGAATAGGTTGAGGGTTAGTGGATAGGGGGTTAGGGGTAGGGATTAGGAATAGAGTCGGGATAGGGTTAGGGTTTAGAGGTTAGGGGGTAGAGTTAGGAATAGGGTTAAGGTTAAAGGGTTAGGTTTAGGGGGTTGGGTTTAGGGTGCTAGGGTTAAGGGGTTTGGGGATTAGGGGATAGGGTTTGTGTTAGGGTTTAGCGGTTAGTGGTTAGAAATAGTGTTAGGGTGAGAGTGTTAGGGTTGGATTTAGGTGTCGGGGTTGGTGTTAGGGGATTAAGAATATTATTAGGGGGTAGGGTTGGGGTTAGGATTTAGATATCAAGGGTTAAGGTTGGGGGTTAGGAATTGGGTTAGGAATAGTTTGAGTGTAGGGGGTGGGGGTTAGGAATGGGGTTGTGGTTAAGGGATAGGGTTTAGAGGATATGGGCTAGTGTTGGGGGTTAGGAATAGGGTTAGGGAGTTAGAGGTTGGGGCTAGGGTTAGAGTGGTAGGGGGTTGGGGTGCTATTTTAAAGGGGTTTGGGTTAGGCGGTTAGGATTAGGGGTTAGTTGTTGGGGTTGAGGGTAGGAATAGGGTTAGGGTTAGTTGTTAAGGGGCCATATATGAGGTTGGAGTTAGGGGATAGGGATTAGAGTAAGGGGATACGGTTAGGAATAAGTTTAGAGGTTAATGGTTAGGGTTGGGTTGTTAGGGTTGGGGTTAGGAGTTTAGGGTTAGAGATTGGTTTAGAATTAGGGATACGGTCAATGGGTTAGGGAATGAGGGGTTAAGGCTTTTCCAGGAGTTAGGGTGTTAGGGGTTTGGGTTAGGATTAATGAGTTCAGAATAGGGTTAGGTTGATGGGGTAATGTTGTGGTAAGTGTTGTGGTTAGGGAGTTAGGGGCTATGGTTTAGAAGTTAGGTTGAGGGGTTAGGAATAGTGCTAGGGTTGGAGTTAGGAATGGGGTGAGGGGGTTAGAGTGTTAGGGGTTAGTAATAGGTTATGAATAGGGTTAAGGTGAGGGTGATGGTGTAGGGTTGGGGTAAGGGTTGGAGTTAGGCGGTTAGGTTTAGGGAGTTAGAGTTTTGAGGTTAGGGTTGGGGGTTAGGAATAGGGGTAGGGTTGGGGTTAGGATTTAGATATCGGGTTAAGGTTGGGGGTTAGGAATTGTGTTAGGCGGTTAGGAATAGTGTGAGTGTAGGGGGTGAGGGTGGGGGTTAGGAATGGGGTTGTGGTTAAGAGATATGGTTTAGAGGATAGGGGCTAGTGTTGGGGGTTAGGAATAGGGTTAGGGAGTTAGAGGTTGGGGCTAGGGATAGAATGGTAGGGGTTTGGGGTTAGGTTGCTATTTTAAAGGGGTTTGGGTTAGGGGGTTAGAAGTTAGGGTTGGGGTTAAGGGTATGAATAGGGTTAGGGTGGGGGTTGGGGTTAGTTGTTAGGGGGCCATATATGTAAGGGGGTTAGGAGATAGGGATTAGAGTAAGGGGTAGGTTAGGTTTAAGTTTAGAGGTTAGTGGTTAGGGTTGGGTTGTTAGGGTTGGAGTTAGGAGTTTAGGGTTAGAGATTGGGTTAGAATTAGGGATAAGGTCAGTGGGTTAGGGAATTAGGGGTTAGGGCTTTTCCAGGAGTGAAATCCTTGGTCATAGCCATAATGTTTTAGGAATAGGGTTAGGGTGTTAATGGTTGGGATTAGGATTAGGGGGTTCAGAATAGGGTTAGGTTGAGGGGGTAGGGTTGGGGTAAGTGTTGTGATCAGGGAGTTAGGGGCTAGGGTTTAGAGGTTAGGTTGAGGGGTTAGGAATAGTGTTAGGGTTGGAGTTAAGAATGGGGTGAGTGGGTTAGAGTATTAGGGGTTAGTAATAGGGTAGGGGTACGGGCTAGGGGTTATGAATATGGTGATGGTGTAGGGTTGGGGTAAAGGTTGGAGTTAGGCGGTTAGGGAGTTAGAGTTAGGGTTTTGAGGTTAGGGTTAGGAATAGGTTTAGGGTTTGGGTTAGAAATAGGGTGAAGGTTAGGGGGTAGGGTAGTAAATAGGGGGTTGGCGTTAGGATTAGGGGTTAGGAATAGAGTCAGGGCATAGGTTTAGGATTTAGAGGTTAGAGGGTAGAATTAGGAATAGGGTTAAGTTTAAAGGGTTAGGTTTAGGGGGTTGAGAGTTGGGTTTGGGGCGCTAGGGTTAAGGGGTTAGGGTTTGTAGATTAGGGGATAGGTGGTTTGTGTTAGGGTTTAGAGGTTAGTGGTTAGAAATAGGGTTAGGGGAAAGGGTGAGAGTGTTAGGGTTGGCTTTAGGTGTTAGGGTATTGGGATTAGGGGGTTAAGAATAGGGTTAGTGAGGGGGGTATGATTGTGGTTAGGATTTAGAGATCAGGGGTTAAGGTTGGGGGTTGGGAATTGGGTTGGGGGGTTAGGAATAGTCTGAGGGTAGGGGGTTGGGATCAGAGGGTTAAGAATGGGGTTGTGGATAAGCAATAGGGTTTATAGGATGCGGGCTAGTGTTGGGAGTTAGGAATAGCGTTAGGGAGTTACAGTTTGGGGCTAGGGTTAGGGTGTTGGGTTGGGGCTAGGGTGCTATTTTAAAGGGGTATTGGTTAGCAGGTTAGGATTAGGTGTTGGGGTTCAGAGGTTAGTGGTAAGGGTTGGGGGTTAAGGTTAGGGTGGGGTTAGGGTTAGTTGTTAGGGGGCTATATATGTACAGTAACGTCAGGTGCTCCCTCTAGAAGCGAAATCCCGGGCCAAAGTTTTGTCAATGCTCTGGCCGGGGAATCTCGCATTACAAAGCCCTTCTCACATCACTCTCCATATATGAACATTGACGTCAAGGTCTTTCTCAAGACAGGCGTCCCCGGCGAGAGCGCTTTCTGTAAAGAACTTGGTTAGTGTTACGGTTAGAGGGTTTGGGTTAGGGGTTTAGGAGTTGGGGTTAAAGGGGTTGGAGTTAAGGTTAGGGACTCGGGAGTAAGAGGGTTAGGAGTTTAGGGTTGTAGTTAGGGGGTTAGAGGGTTAGGGTAAGGGTTTAGGTGGTTAGAGATTTAAGGGGTTAGAGGGTAGAGGTTATGGGTTAGAGGGTTAGTGTTAGGGGATTATAGGGTTAGTGGTTGAGTTTAGGGTTACAGCTTTTCCAGAAGCGGAATCCCCAGCCAGAGCATTTCCGACGCTCTGGCTGAGAATTCCGGCATCTTAAATTCCCCAACATCACTGTTTATATATGGACAATGATGTCATGGGCTTGCATTACAAGGCACTTACCGTCACACTCCATATATGAAGAGTGACATCAAGGTCTTTCTCAAGACAGGAGTCCTTGACCTGAGCGTTTGCTGTAAAGTTCTTGGTTAGCGTTTTTAGGGGGTTAGGCATTAGGGTTAGGCTTTTAGGGGTTAGGGATAGAGCTTTTCCAGGAGAGAAATCCCTGGCCAGAGCATTGCTGACGCTCTATTTGGGGATTCCAGCATCTTAAAGCCCCTAACGTTACTGTACATGTATGGACAGTGACTTCAGGGGCTTCCTCTAGGAGCGTAATCCCGAGCCAGAGTGTTGCCTACCTTCTGGCTGGGGATTTTCGCATTAATAATCCCTTCATGTCACTCTCCATATGTGAACAGTGATGTCAATGTCTTTGTCAATACAGGAGTACCTGGCCAGAGCACTTGCTGTAAAGCGCTTGTGTGAGGGGGTTGGGGTTAGGAATAGGGTTGGCGTTAGGGGATAGGGATTAGAGGTTAGGGTTGCGGGTTAGGAATAGGGTTAAGGTTACAGTGTTAGGGTTAGAGGTTTAGGGGGTTGGGTTAGGGAGTTAGGGTTGAGGGGTTTGGGTTAGGGGATTAGGGGATAGGGTTAGAGTCTAGAGGTTAGGGTTCGGGGTTAGAAATAGGGTAAGGGTTAGAGTATTCTGGTTATGTTTAGGGTGTTGGGGTTAGGGGTAGGGTTGAGGTTAGGTGTTAGGGGGTTAAGGTTTGGGTTATCTAGTTAGAATAAGGGGATACAGTTAGGAATAGATTTAGGGTTTAGAGGTTAGTGATTAGGGTTAGGGGTTAAAGTTGGGTTGTTAGTGTTGGGGTTATGGATTTAGGGATAGGGTGATAGGGTAGGGTTAGGGTAAGAGTTGGGGTTAGGGGCTAGGGTATAGAGATTAGGGTTAGGAATATTGTTATGGTTGTAGGGTTGGGGTTAGAAATGGGGGCAAGGGGTTAGAGTGTTAGGGAAGAGTGTTAGTGTTAGAGTGTTAGGTTAAGAATAGGGTAGGGGGTTTTGCATAGGGTTAAGCTGAGGGGGTGGGGTTGGGGTTAGGCTGTTAGAGAGTTAGGGTTTTGAGGTTAGGGTTGGGGGTTTTGGTTAGGAATAGGGTCAGGATTGGGGTTAGGAATAGGGTGAGGGTATGTGGTTAGGAGGTAGGGTTGTGGATAGGGGGTTGGGGCTAGGATTAGGGGTTAGGAATATAGTCAGGGGATAGGTTTATGGTTAAGAGGTTAGGGGTTAGAGTTAAGAAAAGGGTTAAGGTAAAAGGTAAGGGGGTTAAGGGGTTGGGGTTAGGGTGATAAGGTTAAGGGGTTAGGTTTTGGTGATTAGGGTTTGGGGTTTGTGTTAGTGTTTTGAATGAGGGAGTAGAGTTGGGGTTAGGGTTTAGAGGTTAGGGGTTAAGTTTGGAAAAGGGTTAGGAATCGGGTGAGGGTAGGGGGTTGAAGTTAGGTGCTGCCGCAGTGTCCTCTGTAGGTGCTGCCACAGTGCCCTCTGTAGGTAGTGCCACAGTGCCCTCTGTAGGTGCTGCCACAGTGCCCTCAGTAGGTGCTGCCACAGTGCCCTCTGTAGGTGCTGCCACAGTGCCCTCTAGGTGCTGCCACAGTGCCCTCTGTAGGTGCTGCCACAGTGCCCTCTGTAGGTGCTGCCACAGTGCCCTCTGTAGGTGCTGCCACAGTGCCCTCTGTAGGTACTGCCACAGTGATGTCAGGGGCTTGCCCAGAGCAGGAGTCCCAGAGCAGAGCCGCTTCTGGCACTCTGCCTGGGATTCCAGCTCTGCTCCTGACATCACTGTCCATATATGGACAGATGTCAGGGGCAACCGCAGAGCTGGAGTCCCGGGCAGAGCGCTAGTAGGCTCTTCCTGGGACTCTAGCTCTTCTCCCGACATCACTGGGACTCCTGCTCTGGGGAAGCCCCTGACATCATTGTCGATGTATGGACAGCGATGTCAGAGGCTTCCCCAGAGTCCTGGAGCAGAGCCGATAATAGCTCTCTGCCCGGGACTCCGCTCTGGGGAAGACCCTGACACACTGTCCATATATGGGCAGCGATGTCAGGGAATTCCACAGAGTCCCGGAGCAGAGGCTGTACTAGCACTCTGCCCGGGACTCCGGCTCTGGAGAAGCCCCAGACATCGCTGTTCATATGTGGGCAGCGATGTCAGGGAATTCCAGTCTCGGAGCAGAGCCGATACTAGCGCTCTGCCCGGGACTCCGCTCTGGGGAAGACCCTGACACACTGTCCATATATGGGCAGCGATGCCAGGGAATTCCACAGAGTCCCGGAGCAGAGCCTGTACTAGCGCTCTGCCCGGGACTCCGCTCTAGGGAAGACCCTGACACACTGTCCATATATGTGGACAGCGATGTCAGGGAATTCCAGAGTCTCGGAGCAGAGCCGATAGTAGCGGCTCTGTGTCCCGCGGACCGCAGATGACAGCCCCAGGGGCCGCATGCGGCTTGCGGGCCGCGTGCTTGAGACCCCTGGTTTAGAGGTTAGTTGTTAGGGTTGGGGGTTAGGTTTAGGAATAACGTTAAGGGTTAGAGTGTTAGGGTTTTTGTTAGGTTGCTGGGGTTGGGGTTAAAGTTAGGGAGTCAGAGGGTTAGGGTTTTGGTTAAGGAGTTACGGGTTAGGGGGTCAGGAATAGTGTTAGAAGGTTAGAGTTTAAGGTGTTAAGGGTTTTCGTTAAGGTTAGGGATTTGGGTTAGGTGGTTATGAATAGGGTCAGATGTTAGGGGTTAGGGATAGGGTTAGAGTGAGGGAGTAGAGTTTGGGTTAGGGTTTAGAGGTTATGGGTTAAAGTTGGGGGTTAGGGTAAGGCATAGGGTTATGGAGTTAGGAACAGGGCCAGGGTAAGGGGTTACAGGGTCGGGTTTGGGTTAGAGGACGACATTAGGAATAGGGTTGGGGGTTAGGAATAGGGTTAGGAAGTTAGAGGTTAGGGTTACAGTGTTAGGGGGTTGGGGTTAGGGTGCTATTTTAAAGGGGTTGGGGTTTGGGTTAGGATTAGAGGTTAGGGTTTAGAGGTTAGTAGTTAGGTTTGGGGATTAGGTGTAGGAATAGGGTTAAGGGTTAGCGTGTGGGTTAGGGTGTTGACATTAGGGTTTGTTTTTAGGGTTAGGGGGCTAGTGTTTAAATTAACATTAGGGGATAGGGTTGGGGGTTAGGAATAAGATTAGGGTTAGAAAGTCGGGGTTAAGGTTAGAGGGTTAGGATTTAGGGTAAGAGTTAGTGTAAGAATTATAGGGTCAGGGTGCTAGGGTTAAAGAGTCAGGTTTAGCGGGTTAGCGGATAGGGTTAGGTGTTAGGGTATAGAGGTTAGTGGTTAGGGTTTGGGGTGTTAGGGTTGGGGTGTTAGGGTTTGGGTTATGGGGTTAGGTGCTATGGTTAGAGTTAAGGGATAGGATTAGGGCTTTTCCTGATGCTCTGGTTGGGGATTCCGGCATCTTAAAGCCCCTAATGTTACTGCTTATAAATGGGCAGGGACATCAGGGGCTCCCTCTTGTAGCGGAATCCCCGGCCAAAGTGTTGCCTTCTCTCTGGCCGGGGATGTTCGCATTACAAATCCCTTAATGTCACTCTCCATATATGAACAGGGATGTCAAGGTCTTTCTCAAGACAGTCCCAGGAGTCCCTGGACAGAGCCCTTGCTGTAAAGCGCTTGGGTGAGGGGTTTAGGGTTGGGGTTAAGAATAGAGTAAGGCGGAGGGTTTGGGTTAGGGGGTTAGTATAAGGGTTGGCGTTAGCGGTTAGGTTTGAGGGTTATGAAGAATTCGGGATAGAATTCGGGATAGGGTTAGGGAGTAAGGGGTTTGGGCTATTCCAGGAGCGAAATCCCCAGCCAGAGCCATAATGGGTTAAGAATAGGGTTAGGGTGTTAGCGTTTGGGGTTAGGATTAGAAGGTTAGGAATAGGGTTAGGTGAAAGGGTAGGGTTGGGTTTAGGGAGTTAGGGGCTAGTGTTTAAAGGTTAACTTTGGGGGGTTTGGAATAGTGTTAGGGTTGGGGTTAGGAATGAGAAGGGGTTAGAGTGTTAAGGTTTAGGAATAGGGGATGGGGTTAGGGATAAGGGTTATGAATGTGGTGCCTATTTTCAAAAAGGGCTCTAGGTCTTCCCCGGGTAATTATAGACCAGTAAGCTTAACATCCATCGTGGGGAAAATGTTTGAGGGGCTATTGAGGGACTATATACAGGATTATGTGACAATAAATAGCATTATAAGTGACAGCCAGCATGGTTTTACTAAGGACAGAAGTTGTCAAACTAACCTAATCTGTTTTTATGAAGAGGTAAGCAGAAGTCTAGACAGAGGGGCCGCTGTGGATTTAGTGTTTTTGGACTTTGCAAAGGCATTTGACACTGTCCCCCATAGACGCCTAATGGGTAAATTACGGACTATAGGTTTAGAAAATATAGTTTGTAATTGGATTGAGAATTGGCTCAAGGACCGTATCCAGAGAGTTGTGGTCAATGATTCCTTCTCTGAATGGTCACCGGTTATAAGTGGTGTACCCCAGGGTTCAGTGCTGGGACCACTATTATTCAACTTATTTATTAATGATATAGAGGATGGGATTAATAGCACTATTTCTATTTTTGCAGATGACACCAAGCTATGTAATATAGTTCAGACTATGGAAGATGTTTATGAATTACAGGCAGATTTAAACAAACTAAGTGTTTGGGCGTCCACTTGGCAGATGAAGTTTAATGTAGATAAATGTAAAGTTATGCATCTGGGTACCAACAACCTGCATGCATCATATGTCCTAGGGGGAGCTACACTGGCGGATTCACTTGTTGAGAAGGATCTGGGTGTTCTTGTAAATCATAAACTCAATAACAGCATGCAGTGTCAATCAGCTGCTTCAAAGGCCAGCAAGATATTGTCGTGTATTAAAAGAGGCATGGACTCGCGGGACAGAGATGTAATATTGCCACTTTACAAAGCATTAGTGAGGCCCCATCTAGAATATGCAGTTCAGTTCTGGGCTCCAGTTCATAGAAAGGATGCCCTGGAGTTGGAAAAAATACAAAGAAGAGCAACGAAGCTAATAAGGGGCATGGAGAATTTAAGTTATGAGAAAAGATTGAAAGAATTAAACCTATTTAGCCTTGAAAAAAGACGACTAAGGGGGGACATGATTAACTTATATAAATATATTAATGGCACATACAAAAAATATGGTGATATCCTGTTCCTTGTAAAACCCCCTCAAAAAACAAGGGGGCACTCCCTCCGTCTGGAGAAAAAAAGGTTCAAGCTGCAGAGGCGACAAGGCTTCTTTACAGTAAGAACGGTGAATTTATGGAATAGCCTACCGCAGGAGCTGGTCACAGCAGGGACAGTAGATGGCTTTAAAAAAGGGTTAGATAATTTCCTAGAACAAAAAAATATTAGCTCCTATGTGTAGAAATTTTTCCTTCCCTTTTCCCTTCCCTTGGTTGGACTTGATGGACATGTGTCTTTTTTCAGCCGTACTAACTATGTAACTATGTAACTATGTAAGGTGAGGGGTTAGGGTTGGGTAAGGGTTGGGGTTAGAGTTAGGGTTTTGTGGTTAGGATTGGGGGTTAGGAATAGGGTGAGGGTAAATGGTTAGGGGGTGGGGTTGGGGTTAGGGATATGGGTTTATAGGTTAGGGTTGGGGTTTAGAGTTAGGAATATGTTTAAGGTCAACTGGTTAGGGGGTTGAGGGTTAGGGTGCTAGGGTTAAGAGGTTAGGGTTTGGGGATTAGGGGAAAGGGGTTGTGTTAGAGTTTAGGAGTTAGGAATATGGTTAGAGTGAGGCTTTTAGGGAGAAAGTTAGGGGGTAGGGTTGGAGTTAGGGGGTTGCGGTTAGGGTTAGTAGGTTAGGTTTAGAAAGTTAGGGAGTTAACATTATGGGTTAGGGTTAGTATTAGGGGATAGTATTGGGGTGAAGGTGTTAGGGGTTGGGGTTAGGGGATAAGTTTGATTAGGGTGTGGGTGATTTCCTTATGGAGTTAGGGGTTGAGGTTAGGCGATAGGGTTGGGGTTAGGGTTAAGAATAGGGTTAGAGTCTTAAGGTAAAAGACAGGGTTAGAATTAGGGGGTTAGGTGGCTAGGGTTAAGGGGTTTAAATTATGGGATTAGGGTTAGAGTGTTAGGGTTTTTGGTTTAGGGGGTTGGGGGTCTTAGGTTTAGGGGGTTAGGGATAGTGTGAGGGTAAGTGGTTAGGGGTAGGTTTGGTTTTAGGAATAGGTTTGGTGTTAGGAGATAGGGTTTGGAGTTTAGGGTTGGGGGTTAGGAATAGGGTTAAGGCTATAGGGTTAGGGGATTAGAGTTAAAAGGTTAGGGGGTTGGAGTTCGGATTAACGGGTTAGAGTTAGGGGATACGGTTAGAGGGTTAGGAATGGGGTTAGGGTTTAGAGGTTAGTGGTTAGGTTTGGGGGTTAGGGATGGGTTGTTAGAGTTGTAGTCAGGGGTTTAGGGTTAGAGTTTGGGTTAGAATTAGGGATAGGGTTAGTGGGTTAGGTCTTTTCGGGAGCAAAATTCCTGACCAGAGCCATAATTGGTTAGAAATAGGGTTAAGGTGTTAGGGGTTGGGGTTAGTATTATGGGTTTAGGAATAGGGTTAGGGTGAGGGGGTAGGGTTGAAGTAGAGGTTAGTGGGTTAGGGGTAGGAATAGAATTAAGGGTTAGAGTGTTAGGGTTCGGTTAGATTTAGTTCTTAGAGTTAGGGAGTTATGGGGGCTAGGGTTTGGGTTAAAGTTAGCGGATAGGTTTGGGTGTTAGGAATAGGGTTAGAAGGTTAGGGTTAAGGTTAGGTTAGAGGGTTAAAATTTAGGCTAAGAGTTAGAATTAGGGTGATAGGGTTAGGGGGTTAGCATTTGGGGTTAGGGTTTAGAGGTTAGCGTTGGGGTGTTAGGGTTAGGGGGGCTAGGGTTATGGTGTTAGGGGCTAGGGTTAGGGGTTAGGGCTTTTCCAGAAGAGAAATACCCAGCCAGGGAGTTGCTGACTCTCTGGTTGGGGATTCCGGCATCTTAAAGCCCCTAATGTTACTTTGTTTTATGTGGACAGTGACTTCAGGGGCTCCCTCTAGGAGCGGAATCCCCAGCCAGGGTGTAGCCTACGTTCTGGTTGGGTATTCTCGCATTACAAATCCCTTCATGTAACTCTCCATATATGAACAGTTAGGGTTGTGTTGTTAGGGTTGGAGTTAGGAGTTTAGGGTTAGTATTAGGGATACGGTTAGTGGGTTAGGGAATTAGGGGCTAGGGTTAGGGCTTTCCCAGGAGTGAAATACCTGGCCAGAGCCATAATGGCTTAGGAATGGGGTTAGGGGGTTTAGAATAGGGTTAGGTTGAGGGGGTAGGTTTGGGGTAAGTGTTGTGGCTAGGTAGTTAGGGGCTAGTGTTTAGAGGTTAGGTTGAGGGGTTAGGAATAGAGTTAGGGTTGGGGTTAGGAATCAGGTGAGGGGGTTTGAGTGTTAGGGGTTAGTAATAGGGTTGGGGGTAAAGGCTAGGGGTTATGAATAGGGTTAAGATGATGGTGTAGGGTTGTGGTTAGGCGGTTAGGGAGTTAGCGTTAGGGTTTTGAGGTTAGGGTTAGGAATAGGGCTTGAGTTAGGAATAGGGTGAGGGTAAGTGGTTAGAAGGTAGGTTGTGGATAGGGGATTGGAGTTAGGATTAGGGGTTAGGAATAGAGTCAGGGGATAGGGTTATGGCTTAGAGGTTAGGGGGTAGAGTTAGGAATTGGGTTAAGGTTAAAGGGTTAGGTTTAGGGGGTTGAGGGTTAGGGGGTTGCGTTTAGGGTGCTAGGGTTTTGGGGTTAAAGTTTGGTGGTTAGGGGCTAGGGTTTGTGTTAGGGTTTGGAGGTTAGTGGTTAGAAATAGGGTTAGGGGCTTAGGGTATGAGTGTTAGGGTTGGGGGTAGGGTTGGGGTTAGGTTTTATGGGGTTGGGGTTAAGAATAGGGTTGGGTTTAGGATTTAGATATCAGGGGTTAAGTTTGGGGTTAGGCATTGGATTAGGAATAGTGGGAGGGTAGGGGGTTAGGGTTAGGGGGCTAGGAATTGGGTTGTGGTTAAGGGATGGGGTTTAGAGGATAGGGGCTAGTGTTGGGGTTTAGGAATAGGGTGTTAGGGTTAGGGAGTTACAGGTTGAGGCTAGGGTTAGAGTGTTAGGAGGTTGGGGTGCTATTTTAAAGGGGCTTGGGTTATGGGGTTAGGATTAGGGTTTAGAGGTTAGTGGTTAGGGTTGGGGATTAAGGGTAGGAATAGGGTTAGGGTGGGGGTTAGGGTTAGTTATTAGGGGGCTAGGGTGTGGGTTAAAGTTAGGGGATAGTGTTGTGGGTTAGGTATAGGGTTAAGGTTAGAGGTTTAGGATTTAGGGTACGCATTAGGATTAGAATTAGGGGGTTAGGGTGCCAAGGTTAAGAGGTAAGGGTTAGCAGATAGTTAAGTGTTAGGGTTTAGAGGATAGTGGTTAGGGCTGTGGGGTTAGCGTTGTGGTGTTAGGGTTTGGGTTTAGGGGCTATGGTTAGAGTTAGGGGATAGAATTAGGGCTATTCCAGGAGTGAAATCCCCTGCCAGGGCATTGCTGAAACTCTCGTTAGGGATCTCGGCATCTTAAAGCCACTAACGTTACTGTTTATATATGGACAGTGACATCAGGGTCTCCCTCTTGGAGCAGAATCCCTGGCCAGATTGTTGCCTACGCTCTGGCCGGGGTTTCTCACATTACAAATCCCTTAATGTCACTCTCCATATATGAACAGTGACGCCAAGGTCTTTCTCAAGAAAGAAGTGGCTGGACAGAGCCCTTGCTGTAAAGCTCTTGGGTAAGGGGGTCAGTGTTCGGGTTAAGAATAGGGTGAGGGTAAGGGATAGAGTTTGGTTTAGAGCGTTAGGAAAAGGGTTGGCGTTAGGGGATAGGGACTAGAGTTTAGGGTTTTTGGGTTGGGGGTTAGGAATAGGGATAAGGTCAAAGGGTTAGGGTGTTATGGGGCTGGGGTTAGGGTAATATTGTTAGGGGGTATGGGTTAAGATATTAGGGTTAAGGTTTTGGGATTAGGGGATAGGGTTAGAGACTAGGGGTTAGTGGTTAGGGTTGGGGGGTTAGGAATTGGGTTGGGGTTAGTAATAGGGTTAGGAATAGGGTTAGGGTTTAGAGGTTAGTGGTTAAGGTCCGGGTTGTTAGGGTTAGGGGTTTAGGTTTATAGTTTGGGATTGAATTAGGGTTAGGGATAGGGTTAGGGAGTTGGGGGTAAGAGCTTTTCCAGGAGCGAAATCCTCAGCCAGAGCCATAATGAGTTAGGAATAAGGTTAGAGGGTTTGGGTCTTAGCATTTGGGGTTAGGATTAGTAATAAGGTTAGGATGAGGGTGTAGGGTTGGGGTTAGGGAGTTAGAGTTAGGGGCTAGGGTTTAGAGGTTATGTTTGAAATAGTGTTGGGGTTAGGAATGAGGAGAAGGGGTTAGAGTGGTAGGGTTTAGGAATAGGGTAGGCGGTTAGGGCTAGTGGTTATGAATAGGGTTAACGTGAGGGTGAGTAGGGTAGGGTTGGGTAAGGGTTAGGGAGTTAGAGTTAGGGTTTTGAGGTTAGAATTGGGGGTTAGAATAAGGGTGAGGGTGAGTGGTTAGGTGGTAGGGTTTTGGATAGTGGGTTGGGGTCAGGGATAGGGTTTATAGGTTAGTGTTGGGGCTTAGAGTTAGGAATATGTTTAAGGTCAAAGGGTTAGGCGTTGAGGGTAAGGGTGCTAGGGTTAAGGAGTTAGGGTTTGGTGATTAGGGGATAGAGTTTGTGTTAGAGTTTAGAGGTTAGGAATAGGGTTAGGGTGAGAGTGTTATGGTTGGGCTTAGGTTTAGGGGGCTATGGTTTTAGGGGGAAGGTTAGGGGGTAGGGATGGAGTTAGGGTTAGGGGGTTGCGTTAGTGTTAGCAGGTTAGGGTTAGAAAGTTAAGGAGTTAACGTTATGGGTTTGGATTAGGGGGTTAGTATTAGGGGATAGGTTTGGGGTTAAAGTGTTAGGGGTTGGGGTTAGGGGTGTAAGTTTGGGTTAGTGTTTGGGGGTTAGGGTTAGTGGTTTAGGGAGTTAGGGGTTGAGTTTAGGCGATAGGGTTAGGGTTGGGGTTAGGGTTTAGAAATGGGTTTAGAGGCTTAGGGTAAAAGATAGGATTAGAATTAGGTGTGGTTAGGTGGCTAGGGTTAAGGGGTTAGGGGTTTGAGTTATGGGATTAGGTTCAGAGTTTTAGGGTTTTTGGTTTAGGGGGTTGGGGTGTTAGGTTTAGGGGGTTAGGAATAGTGTGAGGGTAAGTGGTTAGGGGTAGGTTTGGTTTTAGGAATAGGGTTTGTGTTAGGGGATAGGGTTTAGAGGTTGGGGTTAGGGTTCAGGGTTAGGAATAGGGTTAAGGCAAAAGGGATAGGGGGTTGGTGTTAGAGGGTTGGAGTTTGGATTAACGGGTTAGAGTTAAGGCATACGGTTAGGGGGTTAGGAATAGGACTAGAGTGTTACAGTTTTTGGTTTAGGGGGTTAGTTATAGGATGAAGTTTAGCGAGTAGGGTTGAAGTTAGGGGTAGCAGGTTAGAGTTAGAAAGTTAGGGAGTTAACATTATGGGTTTGGGTTAGGAGTTTAGTATTAGGGGATAGGGTTAGATTTGGAGTTAAGGTGTTAGGGTTGGGTTTAGGGGGTTATGTTTGTATTAGTGTTAGGGTCTGGGTTAGCGGCTTAGAGAGTTAGGGGTTGAGGTTAGGATTAGGCGATAGGGTTGCGGGATTAGGGTTAAGAATAGGGTTAGAGGGTTAGGGTAAGTTTTAGAATTAGGGTGCTGGGGTTAGGGGTTTGGTTAGGGCTAGGGGATTAGGGTTAGAGTGTTAGGGTTTTTGGTTTAGGGGGTTGGGGGTCTTAGGTTTAGGGGGTTAGGGATAGTGTGAGGGTAAGTGGTTAGGGGTAGGTTTGGTTTTAGGAATAGGTTTAGAGTTAGGGGATAGGGTTTGGAGTTTAGGGTTGGGGGTTAGGAATAGGGTTAAGGCTATAGGGTAAGAGTTAGAAGGTTAGGGGGTTGGAGTTCGGATTAACGGGTTAGAGTTAGGGGATACGGTTAGAGGGTTAGGAATGGGGTTAGGGTTTAGAGGTTAGTGGTTAGGTTTGGGGGTTAGGGATGGGTTGTTAGAGTTGTAGTCAGAGGTTTAGGGTTAGAGTTTGGGTTAGAATTAGGGATAGGGTTAGTTGGTTAGGTCTTTTCCAGGAGAAAAATTCCCGACCAGAGCCATAATTGGTTAGAAATAGGGTTAGGGTGTTAGGGGTTGGGGTTAGTATTATGGGTTTAGGAATAGGGTTAGGATGAGGGAGTAGAGTTGAAGTAGAGGTTAGTGGGTTAGGGGTAGGTATAGAATTAAGGGTTAGGGTTGGGTTAGATTTAGTTCTTAGAGTTAGGGAGTTAGGGGGGCTAGGGTTTGGGTTAAAGTTAGCGGATAGGGTTGGGGGTTAGGAATAGGGTTAGAGGGTTAGGGTTAAGGTTAGGTTAGAGGGTTAGAATTTAGGCTAAGAGTTAGAATTAGGGGGTTAGCATTAGGGGTTAGACATTAGGGTTTAGAGGTTAGCGTTGGGGTGTTAGGGTTATGGGGTTAGGGGCTAGGGTTAGGGCTTTTCCAGAAGAGAAATACCCATCCAGGGAGTTGCTGACTCTCTGGCTGGGGATTCCGGCATCTTAAAGCCCCTAATGTTACTTTGTTTTATGTGATAGTGACCTCAGGGGCTCCCTCTAGGAGCGGAATCCCCAGCCAGCATGTAGCCTACGTTCTGGTTCGGTATTCTCGCATTACAAATCCCTTCATGTAACTCTCCATATATGAACAGTTAGGGTTGTGTTGTTAGGGTTGGAGTTAGGAGTTTAGGGTTAGTATTAGGGATACGGTTAGTGGGTTAGGGAATTAGGGGCTAGGGTTAGGGCTTTCCCAGGAGTGAAATACCTGGCCAGAGCCATAATGGCTTAGGAATAGGGGGTTTAGAATAGGGTTAGGTTGAGGGGGTAGGGTTGGGGTAAGTGTTGTGGCTAGGTAGTTAGGGGCTAGTGTTTAGAGGTTAGGTTGAGGGGTTAGGAATAGAGTTAGGGTTGGGGTTAGGAATCAGGTGAGGGGGTTAGAGTGTTAGGGGTTAGTAATAGGGTTGGGGGTAAAGGCTAGGGGTTATGAGTAGGGTTAAGGTGATGGTGTAGGGTTGTGGTTAGGCAGTTAGGGAGTTATCGTTATGGTTTTGAGGTTAGGAATAGGGCTTGAATTAGGAATAGGGTGAGGGTAAGTGGTTAGGGGGTAGGTTGTGGATAGGGGATTGGAGTTAGGATTAGGGGTTAGGAATAGAGTCAGGGGATAGGGTTAGAGTTTAGAGGTTAGGAATAGGGTTTAGGTAAAGGGTTAGGTTTAGGGGGTTGAGGGTTAGGGGGTTGGGTTTAGGGTGCTAGGGTTAAGGGGTTAGAGTTTGGTGGTTAGGGGCTAGGGTTTGTGTTAGGGTTTGGAGGTTAGTGGTTAGAAATAGGGTTAGGGGCTTAGGGTGAGAGTGTTAGGGTTGGGGGTAGTGTTGGGTTTAGGGGGTTAAGAATAGGGTTGGGTTTAGGATTTAGATATCGGGGGTTAAGGTTGGGGTTAGGCATTGGATTAGGGGGTTAGGAATAGTGGGAGGGTAGGGGGTTAGGAATTGGGTTGTGGTTAAGGGATAGGGTTTAGAGGATAGGGGCTAGTGTTGGGGTTTAGGGTTAGGGAGATACAGGTTTATGGCTAGGGTTAGGGGGTTGGGTTGCTATTTTAAAGGGGCTTGGATTATGGGGTTAGAATTAGGGTTTAGAGGTTAGTGGTTTGGGTTGGGGGTTAAGGGTAGGAATATTGTTAGGGTTAGTTGTTAGGGGGCTAGGGTGTGGGTTAAAGTTAGGGGATAGTATTGTGGGTTAGGAATAGGGTTAGTGTTAAGGTTAGAGTTTTAGGATTTAGGGTACGTGTTAGGATTAGAATTAGGGGGTTAGGGTGCCAAGGTTAAGGGGTAAGGGTTAGCGGATAGTTACGTTTTAGGGTTTAGAGGTTAGTGGTTAGGGCTGTGGGGTTAGCGTTGTGGTGTTAGGGATTGGGTTTAGGGGCTATGGTTAGAGTTAGGGGATAGAATTAGGGCTATTCCAGGAGTGAAATCCCCTGCCAGGGCATTGCTGAAGCTCTCGTTAGGGATCCCGGCATCTTAAAGCCCCTAACGTTACTGTTTATATATGGACAGTGACATCAGGGTCTCCCTCTTGGAGCAGAATCCCTGGCCAGATTGTTGCCTACGCTCTGGCCGGGGTTTCTCACATTACAAATCCCTTAATGTCACTCTCCATATATGAACAGTGATGCCAAGGTCTTTCTCAAGAAAGAAGTGCCAGGACAGATCCCTTGCTGTAAAGCTCTTGGGTAAGGGGGTCAGTGTTCGGGTTAAGAATAGGGTGAGGGTAAGGGATAGAGTTTGGTTTAGAGCGTTAGGAAAAAGGTTGGCGTTAGGGGATAGGGACTAGAGTTTAGGGTTTTTGGGTTGGGGTTTAGGAATAGGGTTAAGGTTAAAGGGTTAGGGTGTTATGGGGCTGGGGTTAGGGTAATATTGTTAGGGGGTATGGGTTAAGATATTAGGGTTAAGGTTTTGGGATTAGGGGATAGACTTAGAGTCTAGGGGTTAGTGGTTAGGGTTGGGTGGTTAGGAATTGGGTTAGGGGGTAAGGGTTAGAGCGTTGGGGTTAGGTTTATGGTTAGGGTATTGGGGTTAGGAATAGGGTTAGGGTTTAGAGGTTAGTGGTTAAGGTCCGGGTTGTTAGGGTTAGGGGTTTAGGTTTATAGTTTGGGATATAATTTGGGTTAGGGATAGGGTTAGGGAGTTGGGGGTAAGGGATTTTCCAGGAGCGAAATCCTCAGCCAGAGCCATAATGGGTTAGGAATAAGGTTAGGGGGTTTGGGTCTTTGCATTTGGGGTTAGGATTAGTAATAGGGTTAGGATGAGGTTGTAGGGTTGGGGTTAGGGAGTTAGGGGCTAGGGTTTAGAGGTTAGGTTTGAAATAGTGTTGGAGTTAGGAATGAGGAGAAGGGGTTAGAGTGGTAGGGTTTAGGAATAGGGTAGGCGGTTAGGGCTAGGGGTTATGAATAGGGTTAACGTGAGGGTGAGTAGGGTAGGGTTGGGTAAGGGTTAGGGAGTTAGAGTTAGGGTTTTTAGGTTAGAATTGGGGGCTAGAATTAGGGTGAGGGTAAGTGGTTAGGTGGTAGGGTTTTGGATAGTGGGTTGGGGTCAGGGATAGGGTTTATAGGTTAATGTTGGGGCTTAGAGTTAGGAATATGTTTAAGGTCAAAGGGTTAGGCATTGAGGGTAAGGGTGCTAGGGTTAAGGAGTTAGGATTTGGGGATTAGGGGATAGGGTTTGTGTTAGAGTTCAGAAGTTAGGTGTTAGAAATGGGGTTAGGGTGAGAGCGTTATCGTTGGGCTTAGGGGGCTATGGTTTTAGGGGGAAAGTTAAGGAGTTAACGTTATGGGTTTGGATTAGGGGGTTAGTATAAGGGTATAGGGTTGGGGTTAAAGTGTTAGGGGTTGGGGTTAGGGGTTAGGGGTATACATTTGGGTTAGTGTTTGTGGGTTAGGGTTAGTGGTTTAGGGAATTAGGGGTTGAGTTTAGGCAATAGGGTTAGGGTTGGGGTTAGGGTTAAGAAAAGGGTTTAGAGGCTTAGGGTAAAAGATAGGGTTAGAATTAAGTGGGTTAGGTGGCTAGGGTTAAGGGGTTAGGGGTTTGAGTTATGGGATTAGGTTTAGAGTTTTAGGGTTTTTGGTTTAGGGGGTTGGGGTGTTAGTTTTAGGGGGTTAGGAATAGTGTGAGGGTAAGTAGTTAGGGGTAGGTTTGGTTTTAGGAATAGGGTTTGTGTTAGGAGATAGGGTTTAGAGGTTGGGGTTAGGGTTCGGGGTTAGGAATAAGGTTAAGGCAAAAGGGATAGGGGGTTGGGGTTGGAGTTTGGATTAACGGGTTAGAGTTAAGGGATACGGTTAGGGGATTACGAATAGGACTAGAGTTAGAGTTTTTGGTTTAGGGGGTTAGGTATAGGGTGAAGTTTAGCGAGTAGGGTTGAAGTTAGGGGTAGCAGGTTAGAGTTAGAAAGTTAGGGAGTTAACATTATGGGTTTGTGTTAGGGGTTTAGTATTAGGAGATAGGGTTAGATTTGGAGTTAAGGTGTTAGGGGTTGGGTTTAGGGGGTTATGTTTGTATTAGTGTTAGGGTCTGGGTTAGCGGTTTAGAGCGTTAGGGGTTGAGGATAGGGTTGTGAGGTTAGGGTTAAGAATAGGGTTAGAGGGTTAGGGTAAGTGTTAGAATTAGTGTTCTGGGGTTAGGGGTTTGGTTATGGGGTTAGGGCTAGGGGATTACGGTTAGATTGTTAGGGTTTTTGCTTTAGGTGGTTGGGGTGTTAGGTTTAGGGGGTTAGGAATAGGGCGAGGGTAAGTGGTTAGGGCTAGGATTAGCTTTAGGAATAGGGTTGGTGTTAGGGGAATGGGTTTAGAGGTTAGGGTTGGGGGTTAGGATTAGGGTTAAGGCTAAAGGGTTAGGGGGTTGGGATTAG
The DNA here is from genome assembly GCF_050947455.1 of Rhinoderma darwinii. NCBI lineage: Eukaryota > Metazoa > Chordata > Amphibia > Anura > Rhinodermatidae > Rhinoderma > Rhinoderma darwinii. The sequence goes on along the minus strand of NW_027461859.1, from coordinate 77,289 downwards.
AGTTAGAGGGTTAGGGGGTTGGAGTTTGGATAAATGGTTTAGAGTTAGGTGATACGGTTAGGGGGTCAGGAAAATGGTTAGGGTTTAGAGGTTAGGGTTGGGGGTTAGGGTTGGGTTGTTAGGGTTGTAGTTAGGGATTTATGGTTAGAGTTTGGTTTACAATTATGGTTAGGGTATAGTGGGTTAAGGCTTTTCCGGGAACAAAATCCCCGAGCAGAGCCGTAATTGGTTAGGAATAGGGTTAGGGTGTTATGGGTTGGGGTTAGTATTATGGGTTTAGGAATAGTGTTAGGGTTGGGGTTAGGGAGTTAAGGCATTGAGATTAGGGTTTGGGGTTAGGAATAGGTTGAGGGTAAGTGGTTAGGGTTTTGGAAAGGGGGTTCTGGTTAGAAATAGGGTTAGGGGATATGGTTATGGTTAAGAGGTTAGGGTTGGGGGTTAGAGTTAGGAATAGGGTAAAGGTCAAAGGGTTAGGTTTGGGGTTTAGGGTTAGAGTTTGGGATAGAATTAGGGTTAGAGAGTTGGGGGTTAAGGCTTTTCCAATTGAAAAATGAATGCCAGAGGCAGAAAAACCCTATTTCCCAACTACCAATAATTGTATTTTTAATCTTTATTATGCTATTACAGACAAAACCAACATAAATGGTTAAAATTTTCAATGCGTGGATAGGGTCAGTAGCCGTTCGTGGCTATAACAATGTGCACATATGCCTGCCGTCTGTATCGTCCGTGGCGGTAGCAGTGTGCCGTCTGTATAGTTAGTAACTGTAACAGTGTGCACGTGTGTCTAACGTCTGTATCTGCAGACAGGCAAATTCAGCGGTCACCGATAACAGCAACGGACTCCTAGGCAGTTAAATTGTTAGATTACTAAATTGTAATGCCCTAAATTCCAGCATGTATTAAAATAGAACAGAGAGCCCCCCGACATGTTTCGCTACATATGTAGCGTCCTCAGGGGTTCATGGGGCTACTTATATTAGGCCTGCCAACTACCAAGGGTCCAACCCCCCTTTTTTATTAAGGCTTTTCCAGGAGCAAAATCTCCAGCCAGAGCCATTATGGGTTAGGAATAGGGTTAGGGGGTTAGGGTGTTAGCGTTTGGGGTCAGGAAAAGGTTAGGATGAGAGGGGTAGGATTGGGGTTAGAGTTAGGGGCTGGGATTTAGACGTTAGGTTTGGGGATTTAGAATAGTGTTAGGGTTTTAGTGTTAGGGTTAGGAATTGGGAGAAGGGTTTAGATTGTTAGGGGTTAGAAATAGGGTAGGGGATTATAAATAGGGTTAACGTGAGGGTGAGTGGGTAGTTTTGTGGTAAAGTTTGGGGTTAGGGAGTTAGAGTTAAGGTTTTGAGGTTAGGGTTTGGGGTTAGGAATAGGGGAGGGTAAGTGGTTAGGGTTGTGGATAGGTGTTTGGGGTTAGGAAAAGGGTTAGGGTGAGAGTGTTAGGGTTGGACTTAGGTTTAGGGGGTTATGGTTTTAGTGTAGGGTTGGGGTTAGGTTTTTGGCTGCGGGGCTAGGGGATTAGGGTGTTAGAGTTTTAGGGTGAAGGTTAGGGGTAGGGTTGAAGTTAGGGTTAAGGGCTTGCGGTTAGGTTTAGCAGGTTAGGGTTAGAAAGTTAGGGAGTTAACATTATGGGTTTGGGTTGGGGTTTAGTATTAGGGGATAGGGTTAGGTTTGGCATCAAGGTTTTATGGATTGGGTTTAGGGGGTTATGTTTAGGTTACTGTTAGGGTTAGTGGCTTAGGAAATTAGGGGTTGAGGTTAGGGTTAGGCAATAGGGTTGGGGGTTAGGGTTAAGAATAGGGTTAGAGTAAGAGTTAAGGTTAGAATGTGAGGGTTAAGGGGTTAGGGTTTGAGTTATGGGGTTAGGGCTAGGGAATTTGGGTTAGAGTGTTATGGTTTTTGGTTCAGGGGGTTGGGATGTTAGGTTTAGGGGGTTAAGAATAGGGTGAAGGTTAGGGGTGGGGTTGGAGTAAGGTGTTAGCAGGTTAGCAGGTTAGGGTTAGAAATTTAGGGAGTTAACGTTATGGTTTAGGGGGCTAGTATTAGGGGATTGGGTTAGGGGTTGGGGTTAAGTTTAGGTTAGTGTTAGGGGGTTAGGGTTTGGATTAGCGGCTTAGAGTGTTAAGGGTTGAGGTTAGGGTGAGGCGATAGGGTAGGGGTTGGGGCTTAGCAATAGGGTTAGGGGGTTAGGGTTTGAAGGTTGGTGGCTTAGGGTAAGAGTTATGATTAGAATTACGGGGTTAAGGTGTTAAGCTTAAGGGGTTCCAGTTAGGGTAAAGAGTCTCAGGCCAGAGCGCCTTACATTCATTTTAAAGCCCCTGACGTCACTGTCCTTATATGCACAGTGACATCAGGGGATTCACCGGGCTCAGCGCTTAAAGTAGCGCTGTGCCCAGGGGCTACGGGAGACGTATTCATCATTACTCACATAATCATAGATATATACACATTGTACACACATATACACGTACATATATACACATTATAAAGATATTTACATAACAAACATACACACTTATACATACATATATACACATATTACACACACCTACATATATACACATACACGTTGCACATAGATACATACATATATATATATACATTACACACATAGACATGCATACACACACTATACACATACATATGTATACATATTACATACACATACATGTTACACATAGATACATATATACAGCAAACATAGAATGGTGACAGCACCCTGCGACACTAATGCCACCTAAACCACTAAATATAAATAAATATGCACTAAAGCTAAATCTACTTACAAATAGGGAGGTTCTTAGTGCACATTTTGATCAAAAAGTGTTAGCCCACCTGCCACGACAAGGCGACCTCTGTAAGGTGGGAACCTACGCTGCACATACACCCAGAACTGGGACTAAGCCTACATATATACCTGGGGATGGTAGGATCCAGCATTGAACTGATTAAAATCACCCAGGGCAGAATGGGAGGAGTGCAAGAACAACAAGTGGAGGCAGTCACTAACCCCACATATATGGATCACATAAACACAACAAAAAGTTGAACAGCACATTCCAACTAAATGATACAAAATGTATGCAGGTGCAAGAACACCCATGACTGCAGATATACAGCAAACATAGAATGGTGACAGCACCCTGCGACACTAATGCCACCTAAACCACTAAATATAAATAAATATGCACTAAAGCTAAATCTACTTACAAATAGGGAGGTTCTTAGTGCACATTTTGATCAAAAAGTGTTAGCCCACCTGCCACGACAAGGCGACCTCTGTAAGGTGGGAACCTACGCTGCACATACACCCAGAACTGGGACTAAGCCTACATATATACCTGGGGATGGTAGGATCCAGCATTGAACTGATTAAAATCACCCAGGGCAGAATGGGAGGAGTGCAAGAACAACAAGTGGAGGCAGTCACTAACCCCACATATATGGATCACATAAACACAACAAAAAGTTGAACAGCACATTCCAACTAAATGATACAAAATGTATGCAGGTGCAAGAACACCCATGACTGCAGATATACAGCAAACATAGAATGGTGACAGCACCCTGCGACACTAATGCCACCTAAACCACTAAATATAAATAAATATGCACTAAAGCTAAATCTACTTACAAATAGGGAGGTTCTTAGTGCACATTTTGATCAAAAAGTGTTAGCCCACCTGCCACGACAAGGCGACCTCTGTAAGGTGGGAACCTACGCTGCACATACACCCAGAACTGGGACTAAGCCTACATATATACCTGGGGATGGTAGGATCCAGCATTGAACTGATTAAAATCACCCAGGGCAGAATGGGAGGAGTGCAAGAACAACAAGTGGAGGCAGTCACTAACCCCACATATATGGATCACATAAACACAACAAAAAGTTGAACAGCACATTCCAACTAAATGATACAAAATGTATGCAGGTGCAAGAACACCCATGACTGCAGATATACAGCAAACATAGAATGGTGACAGCACCCTGCGACACTAATGCCACCTATATATATACACACACATATCTACAATTATACACATTACACAGACATTGGCACAAGTATATAAACACTTTACATACATACACATACATATATACACATTACACAGATACATATATCCACATTACACACTTACATATATACACATTGCACAGATACATATATCCACATTACACACATACATATATACACATTACACACATACATGTATATCCACATTACACACATACATATACACATTACACACATACATATATACACATTACACACATACATATATACACATTACACACATACATATATCCACATTACACACATACATATATACACATTACACACATACATATATCCACATTACACACATACATATATCCACATTACACACTTACACATATATACACATTACACACATACATATATACACATTACACACATACATATATATACACATTACACACATACATATATCCACATTACACACTTACATATATCCACATTACACACATACATATATACACATTACACACATACATATATACACATTACACACATACATATATACACATTACACACATACATATATCCACATTACACACATACATATATCCACATTACACACTTACACATATATACACATTACACACATACACATTACACACATACATATATACACATTACACACATACATATATCCACATTACACACATACATATATACACATTACACACATACATATATACACATTACACACATACATATATACACATTACACACATACAGATATGTGATTACTCCGGGGCTCCTGGAGATCTCCACACTTTATGAGTGCGTTCAAAAGTCTATTCCAAAAAACTTGCCTCTGGTAGAAAAGCCAAGGTCATTCCCAAATATATCGTTCAAGCTGATCATTTTTATTACTTTCTGGTATTCCAAATAGACGGATGTTATCTAACAAGACCTATTCTCCAGGTCCAGAAGTTTATTATTATTATATAGCTTTATCTCTTCCTCCATGAATAGGTTACGGCCTAGAAGGACATTAAGGTTGTGAGTAACGCATGTAGTCTGATATTCCAATTGGTTAGATCTAGTGTTCAAACTGATCAAATCATCTTTTACTCCTTTAAAATCCATTTTCATTTGTTTGCGCTTCTCAGGCATCATCCTTTGCATCACGACCTCCATTGTTTTCTTTTATTAGCGCTGGCGGTATCTGCAGAGTGTCCGTACTAGAGGCCACCATTACTTCCGCCATCTGTGAAATTGTGCTCTCCTGTAAACTTACTTTCTGTGTGGGATCAGTTATTTTAGTTAAATCCCCAATTGTTCTTCTTCTTTACCCCTCCACCACCCATCAGAGAATTCTGAAAGTAAACTGATTTAAAGCAAGAAAGTTAAACCTCCCTTAAAGTTGTAACTTGCGTTTTGGAATGGAGAAGTTTCTTTGTTGCACTGGTTCTCAATACTTATTAGGTAAAAAAGAAAGGTTCAATGACACCCCTTCCAGTAGTAAACGTTTTCCTCCTGCAGCCACCCCTAAAACAGGAGAAGAGTTCCTTGTTTGTAGTCGGCGCCCTCCAGGGTTTAGATGCGTTCTACAATGCTGTTCTGTAAGGGGTCTTACATGTGCCGCTGCCGGAGCCGCCAGCCAAAGTGGCGTACAAAGTAAGTGCAGAGTTGCCAGCTTCAGTAGCAGTACGCAGTCCACAGCTTGCCTGCACATCACCTCCTGATCAGTGTTTGGGCATCCACTTGGCAAATGAGATTTCATGTGGATAAGTGTGAAGTTGTGCCTTATAGTCTTGGGAAGAGATGTCTAAGGGTGACATAATAAATCTATATCAGTATATAAATAGCCTGTATAAAAAATGATGGTGAAAAGCTGTTCCCTTTAAAATCCCCTTAAAAGACCAGGGGCAACTCCCTCCATCTGGAGAAAATAAGGTTCAGTCTCCAGATGTGACAAGCCTTCTTTACTGTAAGAGCGGTGAATCTGGGGAATAGTCACCTCAGGAGCTGGTCACAGCAGGGACAGGTGATGGCTTCAAAAAAGGCAAAGATCATTTCTTACGGCAAACAAAATCCACACTTACTTAAATGTATAGAATTCTTGTATGAACAATTCTCCAGTCTGATCACCACATAGGATCAGGATGGAAATGTTTCCCTTTTGGGCAGATATGAGTTTGTTTTATTCCTTCCTCTTGATCAGTAGGAGGAAACAATGTTCTAAAATGTACCGCTACCCCTTACCTTCATCCACATCCTCTCTGATGCTTTGGTTGAACTTGATGTACATGTGTCTTTTCCCAGCGATGTAACTATATAACTATGTGAATGGAAATCATCGCTCCTCCTGCTAATAATTCTGCTTCTTTATGTTGGGTGAACTATAGGCCCACAAGATGTCAGGGCCCAGTTGTGAATGTGACCTCTGTATCCCCCACAGCTGCACCGCTGCCTCTCTCCTGCTGTATTCTGTCACTGCTGAGAATTGTGCTTGTGTTTAATACCATGCACTTCTGATAATGATGATGATGATACATATTCATATAGTGAGAAAAGCACCTTATGATTTGTTATATATTTCTATAAGCTTAAATGTGAAGTCCAGTAGTGAATATCATTTTAGTCATGGAGTGAAAGAGCAGATCAGTAAAGGCCCATTTATAAGGGACAATTCTATCCCAGTTATATTTACATTCAGATGCAAATAATAATTTTTTTTTTAATAAGAATGCTTTATATAAAGTACATTATCCTGATAATCTCCTCATGTAAATGGGCCTTTTCAGCAGCTACCTGACTGTGAGAAAGGAACAAAGCTACTTATTCAGATCCAAATCAAAAATACAAAGCAATAAAAAGAATCAAAATGATATGAATCTGATAAACAGAAAAGGCAAATTACAGAAATTCTCAAATATATTCCTATCAGTGAAGAATTATACAAATCTTTCTGAAATTTCTTCTTCATAGACCTCTTTATACAATGTCCGTAGTGATCTAGTTGACCTGTTAAGAATGAAATTAGTGTAGATTTGATAGGCATTGGTCAATTTAGGATTTGAAAAATTAGCTTTATCCAGAAATAAGAAAGAAATTGTATTTTTATTAATAGAGTAATTTGATGTTCTTTCTAGTTTTTGGTGCCACAATGGGGTGGGGTTTCGCTTTTTTATAAAATGGTGCATCCTTCCCATGTGCTAGAAGTGAAAGGGTCCCTGGTGTGTGAGTGCGATGAGGAAATTAGATTGTGAGCCCCTCTGGGGACAGGGACTGATGTGAGTTACTATAATCTATGTATAGAGACGTCTTTTGTAGCTGCTCTGGGCTCCCACTGACTAATAAGGGTCCTGTATGAGTGCCCCCATATAACAATGCTGTAGTAGGGCCAGAGAACCCCTTTAATGTATGAAATATAACAATTCTCTACATGTTTTGGACCTTTATAAAATATTTGTAAGATCTTTGAATCTGTTTCTGCTGCTTTTGTGGATATTTGTTATAATAAACGGTTCCGCTGTTTACTACTTATTCTTGTCGTCTTTGTCTTTTTTATATCGGTGATTGAGTGTTGGTTTATGTGTGTAATACAAAAAAGAGTAAAGTTCTTTTAATCTGGAATTCAGTATTCCGGAAATTCTGATAAACCGACCCCAAATTGTAAGATAATCTGGAATCTGAGAAAACAAGAAGCAGAAGACTTAGGAGGGAGAAGCTATGATGAGACTCCCGGATTTCTACTTCTACAAGGACATTTTATAAACTTGTTTATTTTTCATCTAATCGTACAGAATGTCTGATAATCTGGGATCTGTCAGATCCCACTAATGTTGGATTTACAGAATAATACTGCACTCGGATAAAGAACCAAGCTTTACGGGAGCTCCAATTCATTAACAAGTCTTACGTTACAGTTAGGTCCGGAATTATTTGGACAGTGACACAAGTTTTGGCATTTTAGCGTTTTTTTTAAATCAATATGGGTTTAAAGTGCAGACCCTCATCTTTAATTTGAGGGTATTCACATCCTAATTTGAGGAATGTCTTAGGAATTATAGCTCTTTAATATGTAGCTGCCTCTTTTTCAAGAGACCAAAGGTAATTGAACAATTATCTCAATGGCTATTTAATGGGCTGCATGGGCTATTCCCTCGTTAATCCATCATCAATTAAGCAGGTAAAAGGTCTAGTGTTGATTCCAGGTGTGGCATTTGCATTTGGAAGCTGTTGCTATGAACCCACAACATGAGGTCAAAGGAGCTCTCAATGCAAGTGAAACAGACCATCATTAGGCTGAAAAAAAGAGAGAGATAGCACAAATGTTATGAGTGGCCAAATAAACTGTTTGGTACTTTCTTGAAAAGAAAGAGCACACTCCAAAAGGCCTGGACGTCCACGAATGAAAACAGTGGTGGATGATCACAGAATCCTTTCCATGGTGAAGAAAAACCCTTTCACAATATCTACCCAAGTGAAGAACACTCTCCTGGAAGTAGGAGTAACAGTATCTAAGTCTACCATAAAGAGAAGACTTCATGAGAGCAAATACAGAGGGTTCACCACAAGGTGCAAACCATTAATCAGCCTCACAAATAGAAAGGCCAGATTAGACTTTGCCAAACAACATGTAAAGAAGCCGCCCAGTTCTGGAACATCATGAAACTAAGATCAACCTGTACCAGAATGATGGGAGGAAGAAAGTATGGAGAAGGCTTGGAACGGCTTATCATCCAAAGCACAAAACATCCTCTGTAAAACATGGTGGAGACAGTGTGATGGCATGGGCAGGCATGGCTGCCAAAGGCACTGGGTCACTAGTGTTTATTGATGATGTGACTGAAGACAAAAGCAGCCGGATAAATTCTGAAGTGTTCAGGGATTTACTTTCTGCTCAGATTCAACCAAATGCAGCAAGGACGTCGCTTCACAGGACAGATGGACAATGACCCAAAACATATTGCGAAAGAAACCCAGGAGTTCTTTAAGGCAAAGAAGTGGAATATTCTGCAATGGCCAAGTCAATCACCAGATCTCAACCCGATCGAGCTGCATTTCACTTGCTTAAGACAAAACTTAAGGCAGAAAGAGCCATAAACAAGCAACAACTGAAGACGCTGCAGTAAAGGCCGGGCAAAGCCTCACAAAGGAGGAAACCCGGCGTGTGGTGATGTCCATGGGTTCCAGACTTCAGGCAGTCATTGCCTGCAAAGGATTCTCTACAAAGTATTAAAAAAAACATTTTATTTATGGTAATTTGTCCGATTACTTTTGAGCCCTTGAAATGAGGAGGTTGTGTAGAAAAATGGTTACAATTCCTAAACGTTTCACAGGTTATTTTTGTTCAACCCCTTTTATTAAACCTGAAAGTCTACACTTCAATTGCATCTCAGTTGTTTCATTTCAAATAGAGCCCAAATCATGAAGACTGTGTCACTGTCCAAATAATTCTGGACCTAACTGTATAAATTGTGGCTACCTAAGCAGGGGTGTAACAAGGAGCCATGGGGCGCAGGAGAAAAACAGAACGTGCCTCACTGCAAAGATGATCATCACCAGCAGCAAGTGTGTCCAGGAAATTGAGAGTTATGATTTGTATGGTTTTCAGTCCCTGTAGGTGCACAAAAAAATATATTCTGGCACCCCTCCATCATGCACAGTGAATCCCAACTATTCCTCCCCTTTAATAATATGGAGATGACCCCTTAGATGCTGGATTCTATAAAAGCTGCTATGTCTGCTACAGCGGCAGACACAGACAGCGGAACAGTATATGGGCCCAATACCAATAATATGTCTGCCCCTAGCCTTCTACCTTGGTTGTTATACACTTGTGACTAGGATCATATGCAAAAATCCTAAGGCCCTAAAGCAAAACTCAGAATGGGTCCCACGTCCCACTGAGAGCTCCAGCAAGTGTACTCCACCTTTATTAAAGGTAACATCCTTTATTATGTTTTTGGATCCAAAATTCTGTGCCAATAAATTTCATAATATATCTGGGGAGCTCTGTTTTCTGACTTGTGATATACAGTATATCTCTGGGTGTATACAGCAGCCACTAGGGGGAGCTCACTACATATGTATTTATATAGCTAGTGTTTAACTCAAGGGGTGTAATTGTACATCTTTATGTAGTGATCGTCCCTTAGTGGCTTGTGCAAATAGCTGCTATGACGGTGTCATTTGTCAGTGTTTCCATCAGGGAAGCTGCTGTGACGTCACAAGAGGGTTTCAGTCACATAAACTATTGTGACTTCAGCAATGTTTTTTGTTAGGTACGCTGCTATAACCTCACAAGTGATTTTCACTCAGGTAAGCTCCTGTAACTTGACAAATATCTTCCTGTCAGGCAAGTTGTAGTGACATCAGATACAACTTTGAATTAGATAAGCTGCTGTGACATCACAAGTGGGTTTTAGTTAGGTAAGCTACTGTGACATCACAAATATCTTCCTGTCAGGTAAGCATCTATAACGTAACACATGTGTTTCTGTCAGCTAAGCTGCTGTGACATCACCAAAAATGTTTTAGTCAGGTAAGATGCTGTGATATCACAAATGTCTTTCTGGCTGCTGAACTGTTGTAACATTGCGCGCCAAAGTACAAAATCTCACTAAAAGCCATTTCCAAAAGTTGGCAAGTAGATATCAAGCATATTCTTTATTATTCAAATGTAGTCAAAGGAAAAAAAAAAAAAAAGTTGAAAATCTTTTCATTCACCTCTGTTAAACGTACTTCTTCAGTTCAACTGGTCTCAACCACCATTACCCTCAGCCGCACACACCTACCCAAGGGCGCCAAGCACAAACGCAATATTAATTACAGCTCTTTGGTCCTTTACCCAAACGGGAACTGACATTTCAGATGAATATCCCGTACGCTATCAGCTGTGCACAACACTTCTATCGTGCCTCATTTTAAAGTGTAGCTGCCATCAATTTTTTGGGTGTAATCAGTATTAGCTTATGATATATCCTTTTCTGGACATTCAAGTAAATTATATATTTTACTTCTTTTAGTCTCTTTTTCAGTAACTTTCATTTAGAGGCGAATGAGTCTGAAGTATTGGCTTGTGTCTGAATGAGTCTAAAGGCTGGAGCTTCAGTGAGGGCTTTGACCAATCAGATTCAGCATGGTATATCAGATGACATGATCAACCAATCAGCTGCTTAAAAAGAGGTCTGAACATGGGTGGAACCCCCTTATAAATGTTCATTATGAGCCATTTTGTTAAGATACATAGATAAAATTCAGGACAGCTGTGGTGTAAGTTACTGGAAAGAAATCACAGTCACATAGTACAGGAGATATTTATCATATGATTCTACAGTGATTTCTCCAAAGACATAGAAAAGGATTATTTTAGTGACAGGGGCTCTATAACATAATTCAAAATATGTTCATTTTGTTTTTTTTTTCCAAAGACCCCTTTTACCCCTTTTATATATATATTGTAATTGATAGATTTTGACATGATATGATCAATATTAGCCCTACGTTTAGTTGAGCTTTCCCAACCTACATAGTAAAGTGTCCATAGGTCTCCACTAGCCCGACAGATGTAAAAAAAATAATTGTGTCTTTTTGGCCCAAGTTAGGCTGGTATACGCTATTCCAAACAATGGGAACCCTCAAGAAATGTACAATGCGTGGTGTATGTTTTTAAGCATGGGAGACTATGGGTGACGTATACCACTATATAGCATATGTCACAGGCCTCCGTTTCATGTATACGTCATAGGATTTACAATAGCTTTTCATCACATGTATATGTTACATTGATCTGTCGAAGGTTGACGGATGCCTGTGACAGATGCCTAAGGCTGGGTTACATGAAGGTAGTAAAAAGGAGGATCCTATAGGGCGCTGCTGCGTGGATGTAGTAGAAAGTCAATGATAATAGGAAATGTATAACAATTATTTATTGAACATTAGGTGGCTACGCGTTTCAACACTGAACTAGTGTCTTCCTCAGGCCTGACCATTCGGTTTCACCGGTTTTGGATCCTGGCAGCAGCATTAGTGGATTTACTTATTGCCTTTACCAACCTCCATGTGGTGAGCATATTAACTACGTTCTGCATTTATTTTTATTCCGATTGACCTGCACTATGTGGCGCCGTGCTTTTTGCTTCTTTATTTATTTCTAAGGCTGGGTTCACACTTAGTTTTTTGCAGGAGAAAAATCTGCCTAAAAATTCAGTTTGGAATTTTAAGGCAGATTTTCCTCTACATGCACGCCGATTTAAATGTTCAAAGATAGGGCATGTCCCTCCTTTTTCCCGTGAGCCGGCTTTTCCGCTCGCTGGGAAAAAAAACGCCTCCGCCTCCCATTAAAATCAATGGGAGGCATTTTGGGCCGTTTTTTTACGCTTTTTGCGGCGCGGTTTCCGCGTAAAAAAACTTGCCAAAAAACTGTGTGAACTCCCCCTAACAGTGGCATCCCTCACCTATAGGTTATTATGGCATCCGTTTAACGTATATATGTCTTGAAATGGGTCATGAGAGTTAATGACATATACATTTAACGTACGCCATTGTAGTCTATGCTTGACAGATGCCACGGTTTAGTTGTTCCTGGCATATACATCAAGTGGAGGCTAAAAACGTGATGTGATGGGGACTTATAGACTTTTCTAGACTGTTATTAGTTGGAAACACAGTAACCTGTGACTTCTCGTGATCTAGTCCCCTGCAGGCCGTCTTCATCTCCGATAAAGGAGTTTCTAATTACTGTTTTTTCCCCTGACATTTAGCTGAAGCAAAATAAAACATAATACTGTCCTCACTGTATGTCCTTTATTCCCTGTATACTGTCCTCACTATATGTACTATATTCGCAGTATATGTCCTCACTGTATGTCCTATATGCCTTGTATACTGTCCTCACTGTATGTCCTATATTCCCTGCATACTGTCCTCACTATATGTACTATATTCCCAATATATGTCCTCACTGTATCTCCTATATTCCCTGTATACTGTCCTCACTGTATGTCCTTTATTCCCTGTATACTGTCCTCACTATATGTACTATATTCACAGTATATGTCCTCACTGTATGTCCTATATGCCTTGTATACTGTCCTCACTGTATGTCCTATATTCCCTGTATACTGTCCTCACTATATGTACTATATTCCCAATATATGTCCTCACTGTATCTCCTATATTCCCTGTATACTGTCCTCACTGTATGTCCTTTATTCCCTGTATATTGTCCTCACTATATGTACTATATTCCCAGTATATGTCCTCACTGTATGTCCTATATGCCTTGTATACTGTCCTCACTGTATGTCCTATATTCCCTGTATACTGCCCTCACTACTGTCCTTCACCACTGCCTGTTGCTCACGGTGTTTCCGTGGGCAACTGCCCCTATCTCCCCCTTTTTCTTCTGTGTGCCCTTGTCTTGTGTTGTCTGTCTTGCACTTATTGAGAGTAGGGACCGTCGCCCAGTTGTACGCCGTCACTTAGGACGGGCCGTGCTAGTAGGCAGGGACTGAGTTTCGGGTAGATTAGGGCTCACCTGTCCGTCTCCCTACCCCGTTTCATTACACTATGACACCTGATAGCTCTGCTACTTGATAGGAGACAGCGGCTCAGCAGACAGTATCACATATAATATGCTTAGATACAACGGCTTAGCAGACAGTATCACACATGCTAGGCCCAATTAGAAGGTTAATTGTGAAACATTTCTTATGGTGTTTTTCGATAAAGGTCACTTGAACTGGTATCATTTAAACAGTTAACCGATGAATGGCGCTGTTTATGTGGAATTTACCCTGCGGCCTAATGTACCATATAATGTATTCATTTTTTTTTTTTTTAAAAACCAACATTTTGTGGGGTGAATTGAAAAAAAAACCTGTAATTCCGCCATTTCTGTTTTTAATTTTACAGTGTTCTTCGGGCGGCATCAGGGTCGGATAATAATGAGGACAATCTGGGCAAGTGCCCAGAGCCTGAGGCTAGAAAGGGGCCCAGTTCACCCCGGTTCTCCCGTACTGGCTGTTAAAATTACAGCCAGTTCAGAGAATCGGGGTGAAGCGGGACCTCTCACCAAATTGTATCCTCGTCCTTAGGATGCGGATACAATTGCTTACTTTAGCGGAGGCGAGACAGGGAACTATCCATTCCCTTCTTTTCATTCGGCGCTTTACTAATGACACAGTCGGCACGATGACATCATCACGCCGACTGCGCCATTACGCTAGATGACGCCGTCTGGTCTCTGACCAGTCCTGCATTCCTGGAGGATGGCGCGGGAACGGGGACAGGTGAGATTTTTTTTTTCTGGGCAGTGTTGGGGGCAATATCTACAGGGGGCATTAACTAGAGAGGGCATTGGAACTGGCGCTATCTACAGGGGACATTATCTACGGAGGGCATTGTAAGTGGCACCATCTACAGGGGGTATTGTGACTGGCGCTATCTACAAGCGGCGTTATCTACAGAGGGCATTGTAACTGGCACTATATACAGGGGGCATTATCTACAAAGGGCATCGTAAGTGGCACTATCTACAGGGGGCATTGTGACTGGCGCTATCTACAGGGGGCATTGTGACTGGCGCTATCTACCTATCTGGCATTGTTAGTGTGTGGGGTTTAACTTCATGGGCACAGTGTATAATACTATTATATTCAGGGGTGCAGTGTATGGTACTATTATATTCAGGGGCACAGTGCATGTTACTATTGTATTCAGGGACACAGTGTATAATACTATTATATTCAGGAGCACAGTGTATAGTACTATTATATTCAGGAGTACAGTGTATACTACTATTATATTCAGGAGTACAGTGTATAGTACTATTATATTCAGGGACACAGTGTATAATACTATTATATTCAGGAGCACAGTGTATAGTACTATTATATTCAGGAGCACAGTGTATAGTACTATTATATTCAGGAGCACAGTGTATAGTACTATTATATTCAGGAGCACAGTGTATAGTACTATTATATTCAGGAGTACAGTGTATAATACTATTATATTCAGGAGTGCAGTGTATAGTACTATTATATTCAGGAGCACAGTGTATAGTACTATTATATTCAGGAGCACAGTGTATAGTACTATTATATTCAGGAGCACAGTGTATAGTACTATTATATTCAGGAGCACAGTGTATAGTACTATTATATTCAGAAGTACAGTGTATAGTACTATTATATTCAGGAGTACAGTGTATAGTACTATTATATTCAGGAGTACAGTGTATACTACTATTATATTCAGGAGTACAGTGTATAGTACTATTATATTCAGGGACACAGTGTATAATACTATTATATTCAGGAGCACAGTGTATAGTACTATTATATTCAGGAGCACAGTGTATAGTACTATTATATTCAGAAATACAGTGTATAGTACTATTATATTCAGCAAAGTGTATAGTACTATTATATTCAGGAGTGCAGTGTATAGTACTATTATATTCAGGAGTACAGTGTATAGTACTATTATATTCAGGAGTGCAGTGTATAGTACTATTATATTCAGGAGTGTAGTGTATAGTACTATTATATTCAGGAGTACAGTGTATAGTACTATTATATTCAGGAGTGCAGTGTATAGTACTATTATATTCAGGAGCACAGTGTATAGTACTATTATATTCAGGAGCACAGTGTATAGTACTATTATATTCAGGGGCACAGTGCATAGTACTATTATATTCAGGGGCGCAGTGTATAGTACTATTATATTCAGGAGCACAGTGTATAGTACTATTATATTCATGAGCACAGTGTATAGTGCTATTATATTCAGGAGTACAGTGTATAGTACTATTATATTCAGGAGTGCAGTGTATAGTACTATTATATTCAGGAGTGTAGTGTATAGTACTATTATATTCAGGAGTACAGTGTATAGTACTATTATATTCGGGAGTACAGTGTATAGTACTATTATATTCAGGAGTACAGTGTATAGTACTATTATATTCAGGAGCACAGTGTATAGTACTATTATATTCAGGAGTACAGTGTATAGTACTATTATATTCAGGAGTGCAGTGTATAGTACTATTATATTCAGGAGTACAGTGTATAGTACTATTATATTCAGGAGTGCAGTGTATAGTACTATTATATTCAGGAGTACAGTGTATAGTACTATTATATTCAGGAGTGCAGTGTATAGTACTATTATATTCAGGAGTACAGTGTATAGTACTATTATATTCAGGAGTGCAGTGTATAGTACTATTATATTCAGGAGTACAGTGTATAGTACTATTATATTCGGGGGCACAGTGTATAGTACAATTATATTCAGGGGCACAGTGTATAGTACTATTATATTCAGGAGCACAGTGTATAGTACTATTATATTCAGAAATACAGTGTATAGTACTATTATATTCAGGAGCACAGTGTATAGTACTATTATATTCAGGATTACAGTGTATAGTACTATTATATACAGGATTGCAGTGTATAGTACTATTATATTCAGGAGCACAGCGTATAGTACTATTATATTCAGGAGCACAGTGTATAGTACTATTATATTCAGGGGCACAGTGTATAGTACTATTATATTCAGGAGTGCAGTGTATAGTACTATTATATTCAGGAGTACAGTGTATAGTACTATTATATTCAGGAGTGCAGTGTATAGTACTATTATATTCAGGAGCACAGTGTATAGTACTATTATATTCAGGAGCACAGTGTATAGTACTATTATATTCAGGGGCACAGTGTATAGTACTATTATATTCAGGAGTGCAGTGTATAGTACTATTATATTCAGGAGTACAGTGTATAGTACTATTATATTCAGGAGTGCAGTGTATAGTACTATTATATTCAGGAGCACAGTGTATAGTACTATTATATTCATGAGCACAGTGTATAGTGCTATTATATTCAGAAATACAGTGTATAGTACTATTATATTCAGCACAGTGTATAGTACTATTATATTCAGGGGCACAGTGCATGTTACTATTATATTCAGGAGAGCAGTGTATAGTACTATTATATTCAGGAGTACAGTGTATAGTACTATTATATTCAGGAGTGCAGTGTATAGTACTATTATATTCAGGAGTGTAGTGTATAGTACTATTATATTCAGGAGTACAGTGTATAGTACTATTATATTCAGGAGTGCAGTGTATAGTACTATTATATTCAGGAGTACAGTGTATAGTACTATTATATTCAGGAGTACAGTGTATAGTATTATTATATTCAGGAGTACAGTGTATAGTACTATTATATTCAGGAGTGCAGTGTATAGTACTATTATATTCAGGAGTACAGTGTATAGTACTATTATATTCGGGAGTACAGTGTATAGTACTATTATATTCAGGGGCACAGTGTATAATACTATTATATTCAGGAACACAGTGTATAGTACTATTATATTCAGGAGTACAGTGTATAGTACTATTATATTCAGGAGTGCAGTGTATAGTACTATTATATTCAGGAGCACAGTGTATAGTACTATTATATTCAGGAGTATAGTGTATAGTACTATTATATTCAGGAGCACAGTGTATAGTACTATTATATTCAGGAGCACAGTGTATAGTACTATTATATTCAGGAGTACAGTGTATAGTACTATTATATTCAGGAGTATAGTGTATAGTACTATTATATTCAGGAGCACAGTGTATAGTACTATTATATTCAGGAGCACAGTGTATAGGACTATTATATTCAGGAGTGCAGTGTATAGTACTATTATATTCAGGAGTGTAGTGTATAGTACTATTATATTCAGGAGTACAGTGTATAGTACTATTATATTCAGGAGCACAGTGTATAGTACTATTATATTCAGGAGCACAGTGTATAGGACTATTATATTCAGGAGTGCAGTGTATAGTACTATTATATTCAGGAGTGTAGTGTATAGTACTATTATATTCAGGAGCGCAGTGTATAGTACTATTATATTCAGGAGCACAGTGTATAGTACTATTATATTCAGGAGTACAGTGTATAGTACTATTATATTCAGGAGTACAGTGTATAATACTATTATATTCGGGAGTACAGTGTATAGTACTATTATATTCAGGAGCACAGTGTATAGTACTATTATATTCAGGGGCACAGTGTATAGCAGTATTATATTCAGGAGCACAGTGTATAGTACTATTATATTCAGGAGCACAGTGTATAGTACTATTATATTCAGGAGCACAGTGTATAGTACTATTATATTCAGGAGTACAGTGTATAGTACTATTATATTCAGGAGTACAGTGTATAATACTATTATATTCGGGAGTACAGTGTATAGTACTATTATATTCAGGAGCACAGTGTATAGTACTATTATATTCAGGGGCACAGTGTATGATACTATTATATTATGTTTATAGGTGTGGAAATGTTGGAAAAGTGAGGAGTCGAAGACATCTTAGCTGAAAACTGCAGAAATGGGCCATGCCCAGGAGAAGTCGTCATAGAGGTCTGGACCGGATGGAGAAGAAAAGAGAAAAAGAACGTAAAGTAATCTGAAATGTCACATGTGAGTCTATCAATGTAAATGTTTATTCTCCCTGTGACTGATCAGTACTGTAGTATATATATATGTACTGAGCTTTGTTCTGGCACTGTATTTATGTACTGAGCTTGTTTCTGGTGCTGTATATATGTACTGAGCTTCGTTCTGGGACCGTATATATGTACTGAGCTTGGTTCTGGTACTGTATTTATGTACTAAGCTTTGTTCTGGTGCTGTATATATGTACTGAGCTTGGTTCTGGTACTGTATTTATGTACTGAGCTTCGTTCTGGTGCTGTATTTATGTATTGAGCTTGGTTCTGCTGCTGTATATTTAATTAATGAGCTTGGTTCTTGGGCTGTATTTATGTACGGAGCTTGGTTCTGGAGTTATATATGTACTGAGCTTTGTTCTGGTGCTGTATATATGTACTGAGCTTGGTTCTGGAGTTATATATGTACTGAGCTTTGTTCTGGTGCTGTATAAATGTACTGAGCTTTGTTCTGGTGTTCTATATATGTACTGAGCTTTGTTCTGGTGCTGTATTTATGTACTGAGCTTGGTTCTGGTGCTGTATATATGTACTGAGCTTTGTTCTGGTGTTGTATATATGTACTGAGCTTTGTTCTGGTGCTGTATTTATGTACTGAGCTTGGTTCTGGGTCTGTATATTTGTACTGAGCTTGGTTCTGGGGCTGTATATGTACCTTATCTTGAGGTAATCTACTTTTACCTTAAGAGAAGGTAAATATATACAGTAAAACTAAACCCAAAAATCCATGGCGGAATCTCATTTTTTTCCAATTCACCCATTGTATGGTACTTTAAATGGTGCCAATAGAAACTACAACTCCTCCCACAAAAAAATAATCCTTCACACACCACTCCATTGACGTAAAAATAAAAAAGTTATAAAGCTCCTGACCTCTCTAGTGTCTCAAAGTATTCAGCTTTTTCTCTTCTGTATGGCTCATTCTGCTTTTACAGCAAATGCAAAACCGTGCCAGATCTGTGGCCGCCTAAACAAAAATCTGCAAATATATACGGTACAGCGTTCAGAGTTCGGGGGGAGGGAGGCCCAGACTTGAAAAAGTGCCCGGGGCCCATGATACCCTTAATCCGCCTCTGGGCGGCATGAATTGCATGATAATTTGATTTTGCGGGTCGTTACGATTACGGCGATACCAAATTGATATAGTTTTATTTTTTACAAAATAATTTGTTTTTGTGACGCTGCATTCGAAGATGAACTGCATAGTTTTTCAATGCAACTGCACTTCATAGGGCGGGAAGGGGTTAAAACCCACTCTCTAAAGCTCCCCTTCAAGATACATTTCAACTAATCTGGTCCCCAGGGCAGAAATCTGTCTTTCCATCTGGCACCTCCAGCAGACTCCTTTCAGTCTAGTTTGATTTCTTTTACCTCAGAGTTCCTCTTTTTACCTTTTTTTTATTTCTTTTCTCCCCCCTTTTTTTGAACTATTTCTAACAGGGGCTGTGCAGGATTAGAAAAATATAAAAATATTCTTCCAAAAACAGCACCACACCTATCCACAGGTTGTATCTGGTATTGCAGGTTTGCTCCATTGAAGTGAATGGTAATGAGCTGTAATACCACACACAACCTATGGACAGGTGTGGTGCTGGTTTTTGGAGAAAGCAGACAAGTTCTCTAATCCTGGACAACCCTTTGTCATGGATTGTTCTTGTGCGGAGATGCTCCCTGCATTATCCCTTTTCCTTTATGGCCGCTGATATGTTCTATTCAGCTTTATGGCCTCTGTGGTAAGTACACTGCCAGTCAGTAAAGGGTTAACACTTCAGACCACTGTGGGTGACGTCACAATGAACGAGGCGGCAGTGGTAATAAACTCCTGTAGTAATGATGATGAATGCGCTGATGTCATAAATACAAATGTTTATGACATAAAGAAGATTCCATATTAGAAGGTTTTACTGCCACATTCAGCGCCATATTGGATGGGACCGAGGACCTTGAGCTTGACTTCCCCACCAATGCCGACCTGATGTAATTTGTAGGTTCTAGCAGGGAAACCCTTCACCCCAGACCACTTCTTCATCACAGTGATGCCATCCTCTTCATACGGGTTGTCTGTAATAGAGGGGGGTTTCCAGCAGGAGATGCCTCTCTATTAGCCGGAGCGGAGACAGATGCTACAAGGAGGCATCTGGAAGACCCGTCTCATCCGTGGATCGCCCATTCATTTTAATGGGTGCCCAGGAAGAGAGACATCCGCCTAGCCAACCAGATCAGCCGATTTATGTGTTTTATGTCGTTCGTTCGTTCATTGTATTGTCTTTCCTTGAAAATCTGAGAAAACGTACAAATTCTGTTACAAATTCTATTTTGGCACCTTCTAAGCCCAGAGGAAGGGCAATCCTCCAGCCATGGTTTCCCTAGAGGTTTCCCCCACAGGGGGTTTTTCCTTTCCTGCGTGCTGGAGGGTGACTCTTCGTGAGTCGGAGGTTTGCCATTTTGGGTTTGGTCATATAATATAATAAACGTTTTGACCATTTAACACCCAATTATAATGTTTTGTGTCTTTATTTTACATTCTTTGGTTTGGTGATTGGGATTCTGGGTCTATCACATATCACAAAATCATAAGGCCGGACATCTACTTCCCACACTGACATAGAATGGAGACAACAAGCGTTGCTGCACAATTAAGTGTACACATCCTTACATTAACCCCTTCCCGACATTTGCCGTATGGGTACGCCATGGAAAGTTATGACTTCCCGCAAATTGCCGTATCCATACGCCAAATGTTTGTCACCGGCTCAGAAGCTGAGTCGGTGCCATCAGAGGCGTAGCTAGGTTCTCCAGCACCCAGGGCAAAGATTCAGTTTGGCGCCCCCCCCCCAACCTCTTTCCCGACATCTCCTTCCCCCTCGCCGTGTTTGTTTTCTCTACCAATCGACGTGTCATTTCTTTTCCACATTTCTTTTTATGTAACGCGAGCATAAAAACATTTGTACATTTTACAAGCAATATGGTTCTATACACAACACCAGAACCAAGCTCAGTACATATATACAGCCCCAGTAGCAAGCTCAGTACATATATACTACACCAGCACAAATACAGCTCAATTTAGTGCAACCCCTGCCGTATAGGTGTGTACGGTGTAAAACTACAGCTCCCAGCATGGCCCGAACAATGGTAAGGATATGCTGGGAGATGCTGTTTCACAAAAAATAAATCCTATCATAATCCTACCACCCATCATCTCACTGCAGATCATACAGTAACTACAGTGCTGATTAGAGGCAGAATAAACATTTACATTAAGTGACTCACCGGTGACGTCTCAGATTCTAGTTCTTTTTCTCCATCCGGTCCAGACCTCTATGATGAATTCTCCCGGTCACAGACCATTTCTGCAGTTTTCCGCTCACATGTCTTCAGCTTCTCACTTTTCCAACATTTCTGCACCTATAAATAAATATAAAGTTATCATTTTACCACACACTACGCCCCTAAATATAATAGTGTCATACACTGCACCTCTAATTATAATAGCACCATACACTGTGTCCCACTCACACTGTGCACCCTGTAGATAGTGCCTGCCATAGAGCCCCCTGTAGATAGTGCCCCCTGTAGATAGTGCTTGCCATAGAGCCCCCTGTAGACAGTGCCCCCATATAGCCCACCCCTGTATATAGTGTCCCACAAATAACTCCCCCTATAGTGCTCTACAGATAGCCCACCCCTGTATATAGCCCCCTGTACATATAGCCCAGCCCTGTATATAGTGCTCTACAGATAGCCCACCCCTGTATATAGCCCCCTGTAGATATAGCCCACCCCTGTATATAGCCCCCCTGTAGATATAGCCGACCCCTGTATATAGTGCTTCACAGATAGCCCAACCCTGTATGTAGCCCCCTGTAGATATAGCCCACCCCTGTATATAGTGTTCCACATATAGTCCACCCTTGTATATAGTGCTCCACATATAGTCCACCCCTGTATATAGTGTTTCACAGATAGCCCACCCCTGTATATAGCCCCCCTGTACATATAGTCCACCCCTGTATATAGTGCTCCACTAGATAGTCCACCCCTGTATATAGTGCTCCACAGATAGCCCACCCCTGTATATACTATATACAGGGGTGGGCTTTCTGTGGAACACTATAGGGGGAGCTATTTGTGGGATACTATATACATGGGTGGGCTATATCTACAGGGGGACTATATACAGGGGTGGACTATATCTACAGGGGGACTATGTCTACAGGGGGACTATATCTACAGGGGTGGGCTATCTACAGGGTGGGCTATCTACAGGGGTGGGCTATATCTACTTGGGGGCTATATCTACAGGGGTGGGCTTTATCTACAGGGGTGGGCTATCTACAGGGGTGGGCTATCTACAGGGGGGGGTTAGATCTACAGGGGAGGCTAGATCTAGAGGGGGTGGCTATATCCAGGGGTGGGCTATATCCAGGGGTGGGCTATATCCAGGGGTGGGCTATATCCAGGGGTGGGCTATATATACAGGGGTGGGCTATATCTACAGGGGGACTATATCTACAGGGGGACTATATCTACAGGGGTGGGCTATCTACAGGGGTGGGCTATCTACAGGGGTGGGCTATCTACAGGGGGGGTGGGCTATATCTACAGGGGGGGCTATATCCAGGGGTGGGCTATATCCAGGGGGTGGGCTATATTAAGTGGGTGGGCTATATTCAGGGGTGGGCTATATATACAGGGTTGGGCTATATACAGGGTTGGGCTATATCTACTGGGGGACTATATTTACTGGGGGACTATATCTACTGGGGGACTATATCTACAGGGGGGCTATATCTACAGGGGTGGGCTATCTACAGGGGTGGGCTATATCCAGGGGGTGGGCTATATTCAGGGGGTGTGCTATATCCAGGGGTGGGCTATATCCAGGGGTGGGCTATATATACAGGGTTGGGCTATATACAGGGTTGGGCTATATCTACTGGGGGACTATATATACTGGGGGACTATATCTACTGGGGGACTATATCTACAGGGGGGCTATATCTACAGGGGGCTATATCTACAGGGGGCTATATCTACAAGGGGGCTATATCTTCAGGGGGGCTATATCTTCAGGGGTGGGCTATATCTTCAGGGGTGGGCTATATCAAGGGGGACTATATCTACAGGTGGGCTATATCTACAGGGGCGCTATATATACAGGGGGGCTATATATCCAGGGGTGGGATATATCCAGGGGTGGGCTATATCCAGGAGAACTATATCTACAGGTGGGCTATATCTACAGGGGGGCTATATCTACAGGGGGGCTATATCTACAGGGGGACTATATCTACAGGGGGCTATATCTACAGGGGGGCTATATCTACAGGGGTGGGATATATCCAGGGGTGGGCTATATCCAGGGGTGGGCTATATCCAGGGGTGGGCTATATACAGGGGGACTATATCTACAGGGGTGGGCTATATCTACAGGGGTGGGCTATATCTACAGGAGTGGGTTATATCTACAGGGGGACTATATACAGGGGTGGGATATATCTACAGGGGGGCTATATCTACAGGGGGCTACATACTATATAGCCCCACCTGTAGCTATAGCCCACCCCTGTATATGGTGCTCCATAGATAGCCCACCCCAGTATATAGCCCCCCTGTAGATAGACACCCCACGTGTAGATAAAGCCCCCCACGTGTAGATAAAGCCCCCCCGTAGATATAGCCCACCTGTAGATATAGTTCTCCTGGATATAGCCCACCCCTGGATATATCCCACCCCTGGATATATAGCCCCCCCCTGTAGATATAGCCCCCCTGTATATATAGCCCCCCTGTAGATATAGCCCACCTGTAGATATAGTTCCCTTGATATAGCCCACCCCTGTAGATAAAGCCCCCCGTGTAGATAAAGTCCCCCCTCCGTAGATAAAGCCCCCCCCTGTGTAGATAAAGTCCCCCTTGTAGATAAAGGCGTCCCCCCGTGTAGACAAAGTCCCCCTGTGTAGACAAAGTCGTCCCCCCCCCCCCCCGTAGATACAGCCACACACTTTTATTACAATTAAAAAATATATATATATATTTTTAAACTCACCTTAATCCCGCTCCCACGCCGTCCGGCAGCCATGGAGACCTGCTCTCTTCTGCGCAGGTCTCCTGAGGGTTGAACGCAGCGTCTATGAAAGGCGCTGATTGGCTGGGCAGAATGACTTTCCCTGTCACTCAGCGCCTTTCATCGACGGAAGCTCCACTGGTACAAAAGGTACCAGTTACTTCACTCGTGGAAAGGCGCTGAATAGCCGGCCACGGAACGTGCCTGGTCATTCATTGCTTCTAATTGTACCTGTGTCCTATAGACACAGGTACAATTATAGTGCAGGAGGAGGTGGCGCTGACGCCCCCCTCTAAGCTGCGCCCGGGGCACATGCCCCGCCTGCCCCCCTAGCTACGCCCCTGGGTGCCATCATCGCCGGATCTCAGCTGTATCTTACAGCTGACATCCAGCTGTAATGGCGGGGACCGAAATTAGCTTTGATCCTCGCCATTAACCCCTTAAGTGCAGCGCTCAAACGCGAGTGCTGCACTTAAGGTGTTTGCAGCTCATTGGAACCCCGGTAATGACATTGCCGGGGCTCCGTTGGCTGCAATGGCAACCGGAGGCCTAATACTGGCCTCCCGGTCTGCCTAGCACGGAAGTCGGTCAAGATCCGCCCGGCGGCGGAGCCTGATCGGCTTCCATGGCCGCCGACAAGATGGCGCCGGCTCAGGAACTGATCCGGCGTCATCAGCGGTGGAAGTCAGCTGGATGTTACAGCTGACATCAACCTGTAATGGCAGGAACCAGAGGTAGCTCCGATCCCTGCCATTAACCCCTTCGATGCAGCAATCGAAAGCGATTGGTGCATCGTAGTGGTTACTAGCAGATCACCAGCCCTGACAGGCAATCAGGACTGGCGACTGCTGCTATGGCAACAGGAGACACAATAGCCTCCTGCTCTGCCATTACGGAAGCCGATTAGGCCCCGCCGGGAGGCGAAGCCTAATCGGCTTGCTGTCAGTGAATAACTGACAGATCTAATACATTGCACTTTGTAGATAGTGCAATGTATTAGAAAAAAAACATCAGACAGTTGGAACTTCAAGTCCCCTAGTGGGACTTGAAAAAAAGTGTAAAAGAAAGTATAAAAAAGTGTAAAAAAAAGTGAAAAAAAAATAAAAGTTTGAAAACAATAAAAGTTTCAAGTAATAAAATAAGACACAATCGCCCTTTTTCTCTTATCAAGTCCTATATTATTATTAAAAAAAATAAATAAACCATACGTATTTGGTATCGCCACGACCGTAACAACCTGAGGTATAAAAATATTATATTATTTATTGCACGCGGTGAACAGCGTAAAAAAAAACAGTAAAAAACTATACCCGAGTTTCTGTTTCTTGGTCACTTTGCTCTATAAATATTAGAATAAAAAGTGATCAAAAAGTCGCACGTATCCAAAAATGGTACCTATAAACACTATAGCTCGTCTCGTAAAAAATAAGCCCTCATACAGCTCCGTCGACAAAAAAATTCAAAAGTTATGGTTCTCACAACTTGACGACAGAAAAAATACATTATTTTTACAAAAGTAATTTTATTGTGCAAAAAGTTGTAAAACATAAAAAAGTTCTATAAATTAGGTATTGCCGGAATTGTACTGACCCGCAGAATAAAGGTAACATGTAATTTATAACGCATGGTGAACACTGTATAAAAAAACCTAAAAAAGCTGTGCCAGAAATGCGTTTTTTTGTTTACCTGGCATCCCAAAAAATAGGATAAAAGGCGATCAAAAAGTTGCATGCACCCCAAAATGGTACCAATAATCGCTACAGCTCGTCCCGCAAAAAAACAGCCCTCATACCACTACGTCTATGAAAAAATAAAATTAGTTATGGCTCCAATAAGTCAGGAAATAAAAAATATGCAGTTGTGCCCGAGGGGAACATTTCTTCTGTTTCAAGAGGCGATTTATCAAGAATCTAAAATTAGGGAACCAGGAAGGGGAGGGCCCAAACTGTGAATTATGATTTATTTGCTTATATTCTCTGTATGAAATTACATTGTGAATTATCAAGCAGGATGCCGAATTACTAAGATATGTAATATGTGAAAGTGATGATAATGTTTAAATGATTTAGTTTCGTGCAGCCGCGTCTTGTCTGGAGTTCCCATCTTGTCTGGAGTTCCCATCTTGTCTGGAGTTCCCATCTTGGTTCTTTTGTAGTGAATAGAAAAGTCATTGTTCCTTTAATACAAGTAATGTTGATTTCGTATGTTTTATCTTTGACCTTGGTTCCCATGCGAAGATGGACAGGGAGTGAGATGGGAGGATGGCAAGTATGCGTGAGGGAAGGTCTCCCCCATCTCCACGAGGACATTCTGTCCAAGAGAGAGATAAGACACTTGTAAACATAATGTGTGAAGAATTATAATGATGTATTTTATTGTATGCGTTTTACTGAATAACAAATATTGTTACATTGTCTCTGATTGGTTTACCTCAAGCCTACACCCCTTCTGAATTTCAGTTTAACAGTTTGAGTTTGCTAATAAATCCTTCAGAGGAGCATTTTGAACATTTCAGCGTGTCTGTGTGTTTTCTTCTCCTCTCTCGATATATATCGGTGAAATATCCTAATTAGGATTCTGACTAATGGAGTCTGGCCTTGAGAGTCTGTTGGGACTCGTATAAATTTCAGTCTGATATATTTTGAGCGATGTATTTCCACGACAAAACATATCTGCTGGAAGCGAGGGTGCCCGTTTTATACCAGGACAACACTTCACAGCAAAATTCCCCAAACTGCAAATGTGCGGAGTGTGGACCAAAAGGGGCATAAGAAAGGACGCCATATATCAGTGCGACACTGGCCTGTGTAGAAAGGATTGCTTCACAGCGTAACACACATCTATGGATTATTTTATCGTTTTTTTTACCCGATTATTGTACCCCGACTATGCCCCTGATGTACTCTGCCCAGCTCACATATGCCCCACATTATAAACGGAAACACCAGTAAGACTCCAAACAAAACTATTACCAAACAAATTCCACGCTCCAAAAGCCAAATGGCGCTCCCACCCATCTGAACCCTACAGTGTGCCCAAACAACAGTTTCCTTCCAAATTTATGGCAATGTCATACCCGGGAGAACCCTTTTAACAATTTTTGGGGTGTGTGTCTCCAATGGCATAAGCTGGGCATGACATATTTGCCACTGAAATGGCATATCTAGGGAAAAATATTAATTTTTACTGTGCACCATCCGCAGCGCAATCATTTATGGAAAAGACCTGTGGGATGAAAATGCTCACTACACCCCTTAATAAATGCCTTGAGGGCTGCAATTTCCAAATGGGGTCACTTCTCAGGGGTTTCTTTTTATTATTTCACATCTGAGACTCTGCAATTGTGAACCAATACTTTATAAATCGCCAAATTAGGCCTCGATTTCGCATGATACGCTTTCACGCCTGAGCCTGGTCGAATGTCCAGGCAAAAGATTAGAGCCACATGAAGGGTGTTTCTAAAACCAGGAAACCCAGCAGAATAATTAGAGAGCTGTCTTGTTATGGTGGCACAAGCTGAACACCACATAATGGCATATCTATGGAAAAAAAAATCCAATTTTCACTATGCAACATTGATTGCACACTAATTTCTACAAAACACCTGCAGGGTTAACATGCTTACTACACCCCTAGGTAAATGCATCGAGGGGTGTAGTTTCCAAAATGTGTTCACTTCTGGGGGGTTTCCACAGTTTTAGTCCCACAGGCGCCCAGAAACCAATCCAGCAAAATCTGCACTCCAAATGGCGCTCTTTCCTTTCTGAGCCTTGCCGTGTGCCCAAACAGCAGTTTATACTAAAAGTGAAACAAAAAGCACACGGCGCCAAACTTGCGGTATCAATAAATAATGAGCGGAGATAACGCACATATATGCTCACCTCCAAGGTTTTAAATTACCGGCATGTAATTCGTAGTAGAAAAGCTGCTGCCAATCCCAACGCAAACTCCCAAGGGGTTGCCAAGGTAGTATCCCGTTTTTTCTTCCTGTATTTAAACATCAGTTTATGACCACATATGGGGTATTGCCATACTCGGGAAAAATTGCTTTACAAATGTGGTGTTCTTTTTTTCCTTTATTTGTTGAGAAAACAAAAAATTTTGCGGTAAAGCTACGTCTTATTTAAGAAAAAGGATTGTTTTTATTTTCACTGCCCAATTCTAATAAATTCTATGAAACATCTATGGGGTCAAAATGCTCACAATACTCCTAGATGGATTCTTCAAGGGGTGTAGTTTCCTAAATGGAGTCACTTTTTGGACATTTTCATTGTTTTGTCCCCTCAGGGGCTTTGCAAATGCGACATGGCCTCCGCAAACCATTCCTGCTAAATGTGATCTCCAAAAGCCAAATAGCGCTCTTTCCATTCTAAGCCCTGCCGTGTGTCCAAACAGCCGGTTATTACCACATGTGGGGTACTGTTTTACTCGAGAGAAATTGCTTTACAAATTTTGTGGTGCTTTTTCTCCTTCAGTACTTGTGGAAATGAGAAAAAATTAGCTAAACCTACATTTTCTTTGAAAAAATGTAGATTTTTATTTTCAGGGCCTACTTCCAATAATTTCTGCAAAAAACCTGTGTGGTCAAAACGCTCAGTATACCCCTAGAAAATTTCCTCAATGGGTGTAATTTCCAAAATGAGGTCACTTGTGGGGGGTTTCCACTGTTTTATCCCCTCAGGGGCTTTGTAAATGTGACATGGCCTCCGCAAACCATTCCTGCTAAATGTGAACTCCAAAAGCCAAATGGTGCTGCATCCCTACTAAGCCCTGCCGTGTGTCCAAACAGCCGTTTTTTACCACATGTGGGGTACTGTTTTACTCTAAAGAAATTGCTTTACAAATCATGTGTTGCTTTTTCTCCTTCAGTCCTTGTGGAAATTAGAAAAAATTAGCTAAACCTACATTTTCTTTGAAAAAATGTAGATTTTTATTTTCAGGGCCTACTTCCAATAATTTCTGCAAAAAACCTGGGGGGGGGGTCAAAATGCTCAGCATACCCGTAGATAATTTCCTCAATGGGTATAGTTTCCAAAATGGGGTCACTTGTGGGGGGTTTCCACTGTTTTGTCC
This sequence comes from Rhinoderma darwinii, assembly GCF_050947455.1. Classification (NCBI taxonomy): domain Eukaryota; kingdom Metazoa; phylum Chordata; class Amphibia; order Anura; family Rhinodermatidae; genus Rhinoderma; species Rhinoderma darwinii. Next base: position 47,575 of record NW_027461859.1, on the reverse strand, counting down.
CCTCATGGGCTTACTAAATGTGACATGGCCTCCGCAAACCATTCCTGCTAAATGTGAACTCCAAAAGCCAAATGGTGCTCCATCCTTTCTAAGCCCTGCTATGTGTCCAAACAGCCGTTTATTGCCACATGTGGGGTATTGTTTTACTGACATGGTGCCTAAAATATATTCGAATAAAAATAAGGCCCCAAAATCCACTAGGTGCTCCTTTGCTTGAGAGGCCGGTGCTTCAGTCCAGAAGCACGCTACGGCCACATGTGGGATATTTCCTAAAACTGCAGAATCTGGGCAATAAATATTGGGTTGCATTTCTATGGTAAAACTTTCTGTGTTATAAAGAAAATTGGATTACAAATTAATTTCTGCCAAAAAATATGAAATTTGTAAATTTCACCCCTACATTGCTTTAATTCCTGTGAAAAGTTTAAAGGGTTAAGAAATTTTCTAAATGCTGTTTTGAATACTTTGAGGGGTGAAGTTTTCAAAATGGGGTGACTTTTTTTGGGTTTCCAATATATAAGGCCCTCAAAGCCACTTCACAAGTGAACTGGCCCCTGTAAAAATAGCTTTTTGAAATTTTCTTGAGAATGTGAGAAATTGCTGTTAAAGTTCAAAGCCTTGTAACGTCCTAGAAAAAGTTCGGTTCGGCTAGTTCGCCGAATTTCACAAAAAAGTTCGATTCGGACCGAACTAGTTCGGACCGAACCTGTAATTTCCGTGCGCCGAGCATGGTACTGTCCAGGGTGCTGATAGAGTTAATGGGCTGCACTAACTCTTTCAGCAACCTTGACAGTACATGCTCGGAGCGCGGAAAATAAAATTTTAATGTAATAAAAAAAAAAAATTATACGTTCATACTTACATTCCTCCTGTCCGGCCTCTAGCGATGACGTTTCAACCATGTCACCGCTGCAGCCAATCACAGGCTGTAGTGGCGGTCACGCACGTCAGGATGACGTCAGAAGGCCGGCCTCCAGGGATGACGCTTCATCCCACGTGACGGCCTCTGCAGCCAATCACAGGCTGCAGCGGCCTCTGCAGCCAATCACAGGCTGCACCGGCCTCTGCAGCCAATCACACGCTCCTCTCCTGAAATACTCTGTGCTGCGCTGCCTTAAACTCTGTGGACAGGTCAGGATCCTGTTTCTTTTAAATGCTGCTGGGGAACCTGCTCGATCCACTATATAAGGCTAAGCTACAGTGCAGCATTTAAAAGAAACAGGATCCTGACCTGTCCACAGAGTTTAAGGCAGCACAGAGTATTTCAGGAGATGAGCGTGCAGATTCAGTGCTGCTGTGAACTCTGCTCTTACCATTACGTAGCTCTCAGTCTGTTACCTCTCCTCCACTCCTGTCCTCAATAACACCTTCACATGATTGGTAAGTCACCACGTAATGGTAAGAGCAGAGTTCACAGCAGCACAGAGTATTTCAGGAGATGAGCGTGCGGATCTTGTGCGGGGTGGTGACTTGCCAATCATGTGAAGGTGTTATTGAGGACAGGAGTGGTGGAGAGGTAACAGACTGAGCTACGTAATGGTAAGAGCAGAGTTCACAGCAGCACAGAGTATTTCAGGAGAGGAGCGTGCAGATTCTGTGCTGCTGTGAACTCTGCTCTTACCATTACGTAGCTCTCAGTCTGTTACCTCGCCTCCACTCCTGTCCTCAATAACACCTTCACATGATTGGCAGAGTTCACAGCAGCACTGAATCTGCACGCTCATCTCCTGAAATACTCTGTGCTGCCTTAAACTCTGTGGACAGGTCAGGATCCTGTTTCTTTTAAATGCTGCACTGTAGCGCAGCCTTATATAGTGGATCGAGCGGGTTCCCTAGCAGCATTTAAAGGAAACAGGATCCTGACCTGTCCACAGAGTTTAAGGCAGCACAGAGTATTTCAGGAGATGCGCACGGCCGGCCACGGGCAGCCGGTCGTTTTTCCGAGCCGTGCTCCCATTATAAAGTATAGGAGCACGGCCCGTAAAATAAAAAAATAGAACATGTTCTATCTTTTTAACGGCACGGGCACCTTCCCGTGAGAAAACGGGAAGGTACCCGTGGCTAACAGAAGTCTATGGGCCCGCTATTTCGGGTCATAATTACGACACGTAATAACGGGTGTATTTACGGTCGTGTGCATGAAGCCCCGTAATGACGGGTGGCTACATGTGTGCACCCGTCATTACGGCAGCGTTGCTAGGCGACGTCAGTAAATAGTCACTGTCCAGGGTGCTGAAAGAGTTAACTGATCGGCAGTAACTGTTTCAGCACCCTGGACAGTGACTACCGATCAGAATATAGAGTAACCTGTAAAAAAAAAAGACGTTCATACTTACCGAGAACTTTCTGCTTCCTCCAGTCCGGTCTCCTGGCCGTTCCCTCTCGACATCTGGTCCGACATTCCTGGATGACAATACAGCCCATGTGACCGCTGCAGCCAATCACAGGCTGCAGAGGCCTCTGCAGCCAATCACAGGCTGCAGAGGCCTCTGCAGCCAATCACAGGCTGCCGCGTCAAAAAAGAAGGTCGGACTGTACTAAGAAGAGGGACTCGTCACCAAGACAACGACCGGGTACGTATGAAATGCTTTTTATTTTATTTTTAATCAGCAGCCTCTTTTCTCTATCAGTGATTGATAGAGACAAGTGGCTGCCGATTTGTATAATATTTTTGAACGGGTTCGGTCAAAACGGGTTCGGCCGAACCCGGTGAAGTTCGGATTCGCTGCGAACCGAACTTTTCCGGATGTTCGGACCAAAACCGGGTTCGGTTGTCCCGGTTCGCTCATCTCTAATCAAGTCCAATGTGTCACGAGAAAACAATCTCAGAATCGCTTGGATAGCTAAAAGCATTCCGACCAGTGGCGTAGCTATAGGGGTCGCAGTGGTCGCAGTTGCGACCGGGCCCGCAAGCCAGGGGGGCCCGCACTAGTCTGCACTAGGCTGTGTACACGGCGGCCAGCATGTAGACTGTGCACTGTATAGGGGGGAATTGTCGTGGTCCTAGCAGCAGCAGGAGGTGCCTCATGAGTCCTGGTGGATTTAACTTTTCAACCCCCCTCCCCCGGTCCAATCATATTGCATCACGGCTCACAGAGCTGAGCAGAGAAATAGTCAGACTCCAAGGTAAGAGCCAGGCAGCACTGCAGCAGCTTATAAGAAAAAAGTGTGTCCCCAGTACTTTGCAAAGAAACTACTGTCTGTTATGCCCTTCCCCTGCATGGGGAACTATAACTCCACGCATGCCATGATACCTGTAGGTTTTCAGGACCTGCTGTGAGTTGTAGTTCTCCTCACCAATTGTATTCAACAAGTATGTTATTACTTTCTTAAAGAGGTATTCCTATTTACAGTATATGCCATAAGTACCACCTATGGGATCCTCACCCATCAGCAGACCCCTGTCCGCCAATTCCTGCCCGCCGTAATCTCCATATACTTCAGTGGAGATATGGCTGCACGCAAGCGCAACCACCTCCCTATTGAAGTGTATGAAGAATTCTGCTGATAGGTGACGATCACATAGGTGAGACCAGCACTTTTTAGGCATTTATGGCATATATCCTATGCGTATTCCATAAATGCCCAAGATAAGAATACCGTACCTTTAACCCCTTAACGATGAACAATATCCGTCACAAGCAGGTGCTAGTTCCCGCATCGTGACTGATATATTAGTCTCTTGGATCTTGTGAGTACTGCCAGTGTACCTATAAGACTAGACACAGCCTGGCTCCTGCCGAAATTGTAGAGAACAATTCTGGCAGTTTAACCCCTTAAAGTGTGAAAAAAAAATACACATAAGGTATCGCCATGATCATAACTCGAGCAATAAAGTTAACACATTAATTAAACCGCCAGGTGAATGGCAGACAAAAACACTTAAAAAACACAACAGCAAAAATGCATTTTCTTTTTATTTCCCCCCCAATAAAATAAAATAAAAGTTGATCAATAAGTTCCACGTGACGCAAAATAGTGCCAACGCAAACTACACTTTGTCGTGCAAAAAACAAGACCACATATGGCTATATAGGCGGAAAAATAAAAAAGGTTAGGTCTCTTGGAATGTGGCGATTATTATTGTGCAAACGTAGGGAAAATTAAGAAACTATACTTATTTGGTATCGCCGCTTTCGTACTGAAAAATCTGCAGGATAATACAGTAGTAGCAGAGTGGATGAGATAATCACATCTCCTCCACACGCTGTGTAAATGACGAGCGGAAAATCTGCTCAGAAATTTACCTGCGGTGCGATTTTTAATCCGCAACATGTCAATTGATTTATTTTTTTTACGTGTTTTCTCCATTTAAATCAATGGGAATGTAAAACCCGCAACAAATAGCAGCTGTTTTTTTGTGGTGGAAAAGCAGCGATTAAACCCAAAACGTATACTTATCCAGAATTCTGTGTTTCTTCATCCAGGCCGGCCTCCTGGGACATCCCATGTGACTGTTACACCCAATCAGAGGCTGCATCGGTCGTATGGGATAAAACATCATCCCAGGCGACCAGCATGCAGGACAGCAGAGGGATGCGTCGCCATGGCTATGTAAAAGTATCACATTTTTATGTTTCATTTTCCGCAGCGGTCTTTGCGGCCGAAAAACTGCACCACAATTTGGTGCGGTTTTTCGTCCAGAATTCCCTGCGCCACAGCGTTTCCGCCCTGTGTGAACATAGCCTAACTCTGTAGAAGCACTGCGGGTAGCTACAGAATAGGAAGTGTGTGCGCAAAAACGAGTCATGACTGGAACTTGGAAGAAGTCGAGAAGAGAAGTCACATGTAAGTCACTGGATGTAACTGTACTATGCTCACTATTCACTGTGTAGAACTGGTATTTGACACTTATTGGGAGCTGCATTATTTAGGGGTATGGGCGGTACAAAGTATATGTCTTTGACTTTGTGCCCATGATCTTTTCTGACCGTTGCAACGCCTCTGGCTGCTAATGCTGCATCAATGGTTCACTTAAGAAACCCAGCAATGCAGCTGTAAGTTATAGGTGGGCCACGGCCATAAAGTGAAGTTGCGGGGGACGGGGGGGGGCCCAAGCTGAATTTTTGCACCAGGGCCCATGAGCCTTTAGCTACGCCCCTGCTGGGCTGTACAGGGTTAGCAGCAGCTATGCGGGTCAGTGGTGCAGACACAGTGAAGGAGCCGGGTGCTGCTGACCTGTACAGCTGCTGGGCAGTGAATTAGATACAGAGCAAGCCACCGGGCAGGGGCTTCACATATCAGCAGTACAAGCTGAAGTAACGGCAGCCCAGCGTCCTGTTCTGCATAGATTCTCCTGTGTCACCTGTCAGGTCCCAGCCAAGCCGCACTCTCTCCGCTGTCGAATTTCCTCCTCTCCGTTGTCCTCTCTGGCGGGCAGGAGACCCCTGCTAGTACTACACACGAGACGTGGTGCGCGGAGGCTGGGAAGGCTGCTAACAATGTTCTACATGAGAGGTCATCACGCAGCCACAACTTGCATATGCGCAGCTCCTTGCACAACAAAAAAATATAGAAATCACGGACGCATTCTTTTTATTCCGGACAGTTGCCAAAAGTCCTCTCATTTCACGGACTGTCCATGATTTTCACGGACTGTCCATATATGGACAGTGATACCGTGATGACAGCAGTGACAGCACCCGGCGGCCGAGTGGGCCCCCCCAAGGGTAATGGGCCCCGGAACTTGCCCGGGTTCGCCGGGTGCTGACGACGGCCCTGACTATACCCACACATATATAAACACACACAGAGGCATAAATATATATATACACTAACATAGAGACATATGTACGTGCAACAGCCCGATGGGGATGAGGGAAAGTGCGGAGACCAATGTTGGGAGTTGTAGTACTCACGGTGGCTGTAGTCCTCTCACACTCCTGCGGAGCTGGCACAGTGAAGGAGGGGGATCTGCATATGTATGGGTGGTAGTTGTTGATTCCCCCTGGGGCACGCCCTGTGGTGCTGTCTCCTGGTGGATGGGATATGGGGTGCCCTTGTTGTTAGTGGGTGCAGTGCAGAGTAACACGCAGGAGACGGTGATGTAACTTGGTATAATAATAACTCACAGTTTCTTTACTGGAAGATTGCAGGCTGCAGCTTGGCTCCACATAGAAGTTATTATCCAGCTAGGGCAGGCGGGATGAGTCAGGCGGAGACAGTTTCCTATCTGCAAGCAGCAAAATGAACTTTCTTCTCTCTTGCTTTCCTTCTCTTTAAGCAGGTTTGTTTCCCTGTATTAATTTCTAGTTCAGGCCAGAAGCTTTCTGAACTAAATATGCTGTGAGGCCCAGTATTATCTCAGCTCTCCTCACAGGCTGCCTTCCCTCGTTCCTCTCCTGGAACCGACTCCTCTACAACTTTCTGCTGCAAAGCCTCATGGGAATCGCCTCAGACCCTCCTCTCCAGCCACACCCTTTACAGGCTGGAAAAATAGATTGTAATGACAATTCTGCATCACTAGGTGGCAGCATAACACAACATATAACATTATGTTCAATGCATTACAATGTAACCAATACTCCTCTATGGTATTGTCAGGACACTACATACACCCCTGCTTTAACAAAAGCCGTCCTCGGCGTCTGCAACGATGGAGGAACTGCAACCCTAGGAATGGAAAAGTCAGGCACATATCAAGCATATATTAAAACAGTGCAATATATTACTTTCACGAAGAGTCTCATCAGTCCTTTAAGGCACTAGAATAAGGAATATGGGCGACGACTCTTGTTCAATGTAAAGTTCCTGTATCAACTGTTGGGGAACAGGGATGTGGATTCCTCATATAAACTTGTGGGGTACAAGAGTTCTTAACCCAACCGGGACAGTGTCCAAAAGTTCGGCACGGAATAACTTGGGTAAATATAGCAAAGTCATTCAATGTTCAAGTAAAAAGTATGAGGTAGAGAAAATGTTCAATTCTATGATGAAACAGTTAGTCGAGATACCTGGCGGGTAATTTACCCCTGGTGCTCCTCTCTGGTCTTCTAATAGGTTCTTCCTCGAAGAAAGTTGGTTCTGGGTTCATCTGTTGCTCTGGGCTGGCTGAAGACCCTGGCTGTGATGTTATCGGAGTCTCAACTTGATCCGGAACACTTTTGTCAGGGACAATGAAGGAAATTAAAGGCCCAAAGAACCAATCCAAAGGAGAAAAAACAGGCATCTGTGTCTCTGGTGACGGTAAAAGTTTCTCAACAACAGGAGGTTTCTCAACGATTTCAGCCTCTGCAGGAACAAACTCTTTTTGACACAATTTAAGTCTGTTACGATGGACTACTTGAGGTGCTCGGCCTTCTTTCACTATTTCGTACACGGCTGTGTCAGGATATGGGATGGCTTTGATGGTGTACGGTTCTGTTTCCCACTTGGTGTCCAGTTTGCTCGTTCTGTGATTATTCTTGAGCCAAACATGATCACCAATCTGAAAAGGCTCGGCTCTAGCATGCAAGTCAAAGTCCATTTGTTGCTTCTTGCGGGCTTCCTCCATTCGACTTTCAACTATTTTGTTGGCATCAGCCAGACGTCTCTGGTGGTCACTCACCCAATCGGTTCGTGGCAACGGGTTGATGGCATCAGGCACTGACACATCCAGGTCTAAGTCAGCTGGTAATTTGCCCTGACGAACAAACATGAGGTAGTAGGGAGTGTACCCAGTGGAACAGTGTACAGTGTTGTTGTACATGTAAACTAACTCTGGTAGCAGGGTTGGCCAATTAGTCCTCCTGTGAGATGGCACAGTCCTCAGCATCTCTATAAGCGTCTGGTTCATCTTTTCACAGAGGCCATTGCCTTGTGGGTGGTAAGCTGTTGTACAGAGCTTCTGACAACTGTAGAGAGAACACAGTTCTTGGAATAGCTGAGATTCAAATGCTGACCCTCTGTCAGTCAGGATCTTCTCAGGACATCCATAGGGTAGCATGAAGTATCTCCAGAAAACAGCGGCAGTGGTTTTGGCTGTCAAGTCTCGGACAGGTACTGCAACCGCAAACTTGGTGTAGTGGTCGATGATGGTCATTGCATATGTGTATCCAGATCTGCTAGGCTCAAATTTGACATGATCTATGGCCACGATCTCCAAAGGTCGGTGACTTACGATGGGATGTAATGGAGCCTTCTGATCATGTTTTTCACCTCTGCTTAGAGCACAAGCTTGACACTCTCTGCACCAATTCTCAATATCTTCACGCATTCCTATCCAATAGAAGCGTCTGCAGATTGTGGCCTCTGTTTTTTGTACACCGAAGTGTCCCGATCTGTCATGGTAGGCTTCTAGTACTGTTCTTGCATCTCGACGGGGTACTACTACTTGATGTAGACGGTCACCAGTGATGGGATCCAGAGCGCTGCGTAGCATCAGACCTTTTTTTATGAAGAGTCGTCTCCTCTGTCTCCAGAGACGGATTAATTCAGGGTCTACATTGCCACGACGAAGTCTCTCAGGTACTCTTCTACTAACGAGAAAATCTTGCAGCTCTCCCATCACCCGACTCTCTGCTTGAAGTTTAATCCATTGCTCCTTCTCTTGGAGTGATTCTGAACTCTGTTGCTGCGAGCAAAGTCCTTTCTCCATGATGGTGATTGTGTTCTGCTGTGTGAAGCGGGTGTAGAAGGATGGCATTTCTACTTCTTCCCAGTGTTCTTCATTCTGAGCAGGTACTTCATCGGTTGGCAGGCGGGATAATGCGTCCGCATTCTCATTGGATTTGCCGGTTCTGTACTTGACCACGAAGTCGTAGTTTGCAAGACGAGATGCCCACCTTTGCTCTAGGGCTCCCAGCCTGGCTGTGTTCAGATGTGCAAGGGGGTTGTTGTCTGTGTAGACCACAAATGGTGTTGCCACGAGGTAGTCTTTGTACTTCTCGGTTACAGCCCACACTAACGCGAGGAACTCCAATTTGAACAAGCTGTAATTTTGGTCATTTCGTTCAGTCCCTTTAAGCCCTCGGCTGCCAAAGGCTATTACCCGTTCTCTTCCCTCTTGCATTTGGGTCAGGATGGCTCCAAGACCTTTCTTGCTGGCATCCGTGTAGAGGCAGAAAGGTTGACTGTAGTCTGGATAACCAAGGATGGGTGGCTCAATCAGCTTCTGTTTCAGCAGCTGGAAGGCAATCTCTTGATCCTCAGTCCATTCAATAGGAATTGGTCTTTTCAGATGTTCCTTTGAGTGTCCTCTAAGAAGCTCTTGTAGAGGCTCTGCAATCTGGGCGAAATAGTGTATAAAGCGCCTGTAATAACCTGCGAATCCCAGGAAACTTCTCACCTCTTTTACTCTGGTGGGAGTAGGCCAATCCTTCACAACAGCAATCTTTTCTGGGTCAGGCATCACACCCTCAGAGCTAACAACGTGTCCCAAGTAGTTGACTTGTGGCTTCAGCAGATGGCACTTGGAGGGTTTCACCTTGAGACCATGCTTAATGAGAACCTGGAAGACCTCAGCCAGATGTTGTAGGTGGTCTTCATAGGACTTAGAGTAGATGATCACGTCATCCAAATACAGCAGAACAGTCTCAAAGTTCTTGTGGCCCAGACAGCGCTCCATCAACCTCTGAAAAGTTCCAGGTGCGTTACAGAGTCCAAAGGGCATGCAATTTAATTCAAATAGGCCCATGGGAGTGGTAAATGCTGTCTTCTCAATGTCTTCTGGGGCCATAGGTACCTGCCAGTACCCACTTGTCAAATCCAGGGTGGAGAAATAAGCAGCTTTTCCCAAAGCAGTCAAGGACTCTTCTATGCGTGGTAGAGGATAGGCATCTTTGTGGGTTATATTGTTAATTTTCCGGTAGTCTACGCAGAATCGCATCTTGCCATCTTTCTTTTTGACTAAGACAATAGGTGCAGCCCAAGGGCTGTGACTGTCCCGAATCACCTTGGCATCCTTCATTTCTTTTATCATCTTCTTGACAGGTTGGTACATAGTGGGTGGTATGGGCCGGTATCTCTCTTTAATTGGAGGATGAGAGCCAGTTGGGATATTGTGCTTCATTATGCTGGTCTTCCCGAAGTCCAGGGGATGTTTACTGAAGGCCTGATGGTATTCTCTTGAGACTTCCAATACTCCTTCAATTTGTTCAGCAGGCGTGGAAATATCCCCAACACAAATTTCTGACCACCATGGTGTAGATGAATTCTCTTCTTGTGTACTCTGTATTTGAGTGGACTGTTGGGCAGCAACTGTTGGAACTTCCACAATGTCTTGGAATGTGACCTGTAATAACTGGGCAACAGAGTAGTATTTCTTTAATTCCACAGGGATGTCACTCAGATTCAAGAGGCGGATGGGTACCTTTCCGTTGGAAACGGTCACTAGACTTCTTGCAGCAAGCACCATAGGATGTTCTTCATGATGGAGGGGTTCTACTAAGGCTTGGTAGTCTTGGCCTCGTATCCCTGGGCGAGCATGGCACCACAGCAGGGTTTCGGTACCGGGTTTCAGGATCACTGGACGGACATCTCTAATGCGGGCACGGCAGATCTCTCCTCTGACGTTGGCAAACTTCTGCTGAGCGCACAGCACACGAATAGTCTGTTGGATTACTTTCTGCGCAGAGTGTGAAGCTGTTGGCAGGGATCGGTGTAGGGCATCTAGCATTTCCCCATAAAAATTCCTTAGGATGTTCATTCCGAGCACCACTGGAGGCATGTCTTCATCATGGACCTTTACTACGATCACACCTTGCTGTGTTAGGTTAGTCTCTCCCACTTGAACGGTGGGTTCCCAGTAACCTTGCAGGGGTACTGTCTGACCATTGCTTGCAATAACATTCAGCCAAACTTCTGGTGGCTGCATCAATAGGTCGCTGCTACAGTATTTCTCAAACATGGCTTTCTGTATGGCGGTGACTTGCGAACCAGTGTCCAGCAGAGTTGTAAGGGGTACCCCATTAATGTGGATGGTGACTAATGGATGGGGCCCGACATACCTGGTCAGCCAATTTGGATCTTCTGGACCTAGTGTTCTTCCACCCGAGGGATGTTCTTTTGACCGCCAGCACTCTCTCTCCACATGACCACTTTTGTGGCAGTGTCTGCAGATGGGCCTTCCATGAGTATCAAACCTGTCTGTAGGCAATCTTCCAGATCTCCTGTAGTATCCCTTGCTCGCACTGTCAGTAGGACGACTCCTATGCTGTGGGGAATCACACTCTGGCTGAGGACGCATCTCTAACTGTTCAAGCTTATGACACACCTTCTCCAAGCTCTTAGTCAGGATTGCGACTTGGTCCTTTAAATCAGCCACTGCATCTGGAATCTGTACTTGTGCACCCTGGGCAGCAAGGAGAGTATTTCCTGGAGACACAGGACACATGAGCTTAGCATCTCCATAACTGTCAGCAGGACACACAGCAAATTTGGTTGATTCTTGGTTGAGTTCTACCCCCAGGATTCTGATGGACAATTCTTTAAAATCCAGGAACGTACTTTCAGGATGTTGAGCAGACAGCATTTTTAGTTGACATTTCAGAGACTTTGTTTCAGCTCCTTCAATAAACTGCTCCCGCAGTGTGTTATCTGCATTCTGTGCTTCACGTGGGTCCACTTCTATAACGGCCCTCAGTGCCTCCTGTAGGGATAAAGCATAGTCTCTAAGGGACTCACCGGGCTGTTGTTTCTTGCTAAAGAAGCGCATTTTTAATTCTGATACCGTCCTGGTTTCAAAGGTGACCAGTAGTCTTTCAAGAATCTGTTCTACTGTCTTTCTTTCTGAATGAGGCCATGACTTTACCTCTCTCAATGCAGCGCCCCCTAGCTGGCCAATGAGAATTTCCACCTTCTGTTCTGTTGACACTGGATATAACCGGAACATAGCAAGCATTTTCCCTTTAAATTCTCTCAGGGTATGTGATTCACCTTTGTAGCGGGGGAGCCAGGGTGCTCCAAAATAATACGGCATGGTCAGTGGCATCATATGCCTGGTTGTGGGTGATCCACCTCGGCTGGGGGAGCCGTTATCGCTGTCGTCAGACATTTCTAATATAAATTCCTATCGTTGCCCCTAGCAACGAGATGCTCAGTAGCAGAATGTGTAGTAAGTCTCTTATTTGTGCTCACTGATGCGACAAGTTCATCTTTACTTGGGCTGAATTGTAAAAACTTTCAGCGGTACTCACTGTTTTGGAGCTGGAACCTCTTTCTCTGTCTTTTTGGAAAATAAGCGGCCGCTGTGACTCAGATTCTGTACTTTTCAAGATGGCGGCGCCCATCTACTTCCGGTGGTTCCTCCTTTCCCACTGCAACAGTAGGTAGGAACTTTGGTTCCACTGTAGTGGTCTGTAACATGAGGTTCCTTGCTGTTGCTGGGCAGATTCTCTGCTTTCCCGCCTTCAAGTGAGCGGGGGTGGAGCTAAGAGCAGTTGTGATGCAGCAAACAATTCAATGCAAACAGTCTCTAATGTCACTTTTCTTCTGCTAAAACAATGATCAATTCAATGTAAAAGTCTCTAATCACATTCACTGTCAGTACAGCAATTTCCATCACAAGTTCCATAAGTAACACACAGTCTTTCCAAGATGGCTGCTTAACCCCACATGTGCTGGTGATCATTTCTTGCAACAATAAAGTCTCTTTAGCAGGCACAGAGGTGTGTTAATCCTGTTCGTGACGCCAATTTATGTGCAACAGCCCGATGGGGATGAGGGAAAGTGCGGAGACCAATGTTGGGAGTTGTAGTACTCACGGTGGCTGTAGTCCTCTCACACTCCTGCGGAGCTGGCACAGTGAAGGAGGGGGATCTGCATATGTATGGGTGGTAGTTGTTGATTCCCCCTGGGGCACACCCTGTGGTGCTGTCTCCTGGTGGATGGGATATGGGGTGCCCTTGTTGTTAGTGGGTGCAGTGCAGAGTAACACGCAGGAGACGGTGATGTAACTTGGTATAATAATAACTCACAGTTTCTTTACTGGAAGATTGCAGGCTGCAGCTCGGCTCCACATAGAAGTTATTATCCAGCTAGGGCAGGCGGGATGAGTCAGGCTGAGACAGTTTCCTATCTGCAAGCAGCAAAATGAACTTTCTTCTCTCTTGCTTTCCTTCTCTTTAAGGAGGTTTGTTTCCCTGTATTAATTTCTAGTTCAGGCCAGAAGCTTTCTGAACTAAATATGCTGTGAGGCCCAGTATTATCTCAGCTCTCCTCACAGGCTGTCTTCTCTCGTTCCTCTCCTGGAACCGACTCCTCTACCACTTTCTGCTGCAAAGCCTCATGGGAACTGCCTCAGACCCTCCTCTCCAGCCACACCCTTTACAGGCTGGAAAAATAGATTGTAATGACAATTCTGCATCACTAGGTGGCAGCATAACACAACATATAACATTATGTTCAATGCATTACAATGTAAACAATACTCCTCTATGGTATTGTCAGGACACTACAAGAGCATGTCAGCATTGTCAGCGGACAGGGTGGGAACGGGGTCATGTGAGTATGTAAAGTTTTTTTTCTCATAAAACTGTGAGTAGCATTATCTATAGTGGTGGCTCTATCTACAGGGGGCTCGTCTATATGTGGGCCACTATATACAGTGGGGTCTATTTGTGGTGATGTGGGCACTATCTACAGGGGTGGTCTATATGTAGGGATGTGGGGCACTATATACAGGGGAGGATCTATATGTGGGGATGTGGGGCACAATCTACAGGGGGGTCTATATGTGGGGATGTGGGCCACTATATACAGGGCGGTCTATATTTGGGCCACTATATACTGGGGTGGTCTATATGAGGGCCACTACATACAGGGGGTCTATATTTGGGCCATTGTCTACAGGGGGGTCTATATATGGAGATGTGGGCCACTATATACAGGGGGGTCTATATTTGGGCCACTGTCTACAGGGGGGTCTATATGTGGGGATGTGGGGCACTATTTACAGGGGGTCTATATTTGGGCCACTGTCTACAGGGGGGTCTATATGTGGGGATGTGGGGCACTATTTACAGGGGGTCTATATGCGGGGAACTATATACAGGGGGAGCTATATGTGAGACTATACAGGGCTGGGCTATATGTAGAGCACTATCTATAGGGGAGCTATTTTTTTAGGCCACTTTCTATAGGGGTGGGCTATATGTGGGACACTATATACAGGGGTGGGTTACCTGTGGGGCACTAGCTACAGGGTGGCTATATGTAGGGCACTGTCTACAGGGGGGGGCTATATTTGGGACTCTATATACAGGGGAGCTATATGTGGGACTATCTACAGATGTGGGCTATACATTGGGCACTGTCTATAGGGGAAGCTATATGTATGGTGGCTTAGTGGTTAGCACTATTGCCTTGCAGCTCTGGAGTCCATATGTGGGCACTATCTACAGAGGGCTGTATGTGGGACACTATCTACAGGGGCTTCTATGTAGGTCGCTTTCAACAGAGGCTCTATGGGGTTCACTATAGGGGGCTATGGGGGCACTATTTACAGGGGGCACGGTGTGTGTGAGACAGTGTATGGTACGATTATAATCAGGGATACAGTGTATGGCGCTATTATAGTTAGAGGTGCAGTGAATGGTGCTTTATTATATTTAGAGGTGTTGAGAATTTTTACTTTGTTTATAGGTGCAGAAATGTTTTAGAAGTGAGAAGCTGAAGACATCTGAGCGGAAAACTGCAGAAATGGGTCATGGCTGGTAGAAATCCATCATAGAGGTCTGGACCGGAGGGAGAAGAAAAGGACTCGAATCTGAGATGTCACCGGTGAGTCACTTAATGTAAATGTTTATTCTGCCTCTAATCAGCACTGTAGTCACTGTATGATCTGCAGTGACATGATGGGTGGTATGATTATGATAGGATTTTTTTTGTGTGAAACAGCATCTCCCAGAATATCCTTATCATTGTTCAGGCCATGCTGGGAGCTGTAGCTTTACACCGTACAAACCTATACGGCAGGGGTTGCACTAAATTGAGCTGTATTTGATCTGGTGTTGTATATATGTACTACTCTTGGTTCTAATGCTGTATGTAAGTACTGAGCTTGGTTCTGGTGCTGTATATACGTATGAGTTTTGATCTGGTGCTGTATATATGTAATGAGTTTTGTTCTGGTGCTGTATATGTGTAATGAGTTTTGTTCTGGTGCTGTATATACGTATGAGATTTGTTTTGGTGCTGTATATATGTAATGAGTTTTGTTCTGGTGCTGTATATATGTAATGAGTTTTGTTCTGGTGCTGTATATATGTAATGACAGAACCGATAAAAACACAGGGACATATACAGAAACACCGAAAAAGGCCATACTTGCAAATGGACACAGCCAGGCCAGAAATGCTGACGAAAGGGCGAGCAGGTGCTTTAAATAATAATAGCCACTCCCACTAGTCTTGAGGGGAGTGGTGTGCGGTGCATGGGATGTGTAGTAAGAAATAATAAATGAATAGTGTGTGTGCAAGTGTAATACTATAAGTGAAATATAGGGGGCAGTAATAAATGAAGTGCCTCAATAGAAATAAATGGATAATGGGGTGCAAGTGAGTGAAACATGGAGGTATGGTGTGTATGTCATGAGGCACAACGTGTATAGCCAGGTAGAAGCCTATTTGTGACGCCTTGATAATTCATAGAGCGGGCTACCCTGCTTGCTATGCCAAACAACAACACACCATGCTCTCCCAGCATCAAAGACCCGGCTGTGTCCAAGAGAAGCGAATATACATAATAATGAAAAATACCTGGGGTATTGGTAATCATTTTGGCCAAAAGGACGCAAGCTCGCAATCCACGACAAGGATCCCCAGACTTGCGAGTCCCTAAATCCTAAACTGGAACAGAACGTTCCTGATGCACAAACAGAACCGATAAAAACACAGGGACATATACAGAAACACCGAAAAAGGCCATACTTGCAAATGGACACAGCCAGGCCAGAAATGCTGACGAAAGGGCGAGCAGGTGCTTTAAATAATAATAGCCACTCCCACTAGTCTTGAGGGGAGTGGTGTGCGGTGCATGGGATGTGTAGTAAGAAATAATAAATGAATAGTGTGTGTGCAAGTGTAATACTATAAGTGAAATATAGGGGGCAGTAATAAATGAAGTGCCTCAATAGAAATAAATGGATAATGGGGTGCAAGTGAGTGAAACATGGAGGGATAGTGTGTATGTCATGAGGCACAACGTGTATAGCCAGGTAGAAGCCTATTTGTGACGCCTTGATAATTCATAGAGCGGGCACGGTGTGTGTGAGACAGTGTATGGTACGATTATAATCAGGGATACAGTGTATGGCGCTATTATAGTTAGAGGTGCAGTGAATGGTGCTTTATTATATTTAGAGGTGTTGAGAATTTTTACTTTGTTTATAGGTGCAGAAATGTTTTAGAAGTGAGAAGCTGAAGACATCTGAGCGGAAAACTGCAGAAATGGGTCATGGCTGGTAGAAATCCATCATAGAGGTCTGGACCGGAGGGAGAAGAAAAGGACTCGAATCTGAGATGTCACCGGTGAGTCACTTAATGTAAATGTTTATTCTGCCTCTAATCAGCACTGTAGTCACTGTATGATCTGCAGTGACATGATGGGTGGTATGATTATGATAGGATTTTTTTTGTGTGAAACAGCATCTCCCAGAATATCCTTATCATTGTTCAGGCCATGCTGGGAGCTGTAGCTTTACACCGTACAAACCTATACGGCAGGGGTTGCACTAAATTGAGCTGTATTTGATCTGGTGTTGTATATATGTACTACTCTTGGTTCTAATGCTGTATGTAAGTACTGAGCTTGGTTCTGGTGCTGTATATACGTATGAGTTTTGATCTGGTGCTGTATATATGTAATGAGTTTTGTTCTGGTGCTGTATATGTGTAATGAGTTTTGTTCTGGTGCTGTATATACGTATGAGATTTGTTTTGGTGCTGTATATATGTAATGAGTTTTGTTCTGGTGCTGTATATATGTAATGAGTTTTGTTCTGGTGCTGTATATATGTAATGAGTTTGGTTCTGGTGCTGGATGTATTTATGTACTGAGGTTGGTTCTGGTGCTGTATTTATGTACTGAGGTTGGTTCAGGGATGAATTTATGTACTGAGCTTTGTTCTAGTGCTGTATTTATGTACTGAGCTTGGTTGTGGTACTGTATGTATGTACTGAGCTTTGTTCTGGTGCTGTGTATATTTCAGAGCTTGTGTAAAGGATCTGCCAGGCACAGCTTCTGTGTCGACGCTCGTTGGTAATCAGTCTGCACCTGCTCCTATGTCTGTGAGACTGACTCCATCTTCCACCACTCAGGATGGCAGGCTTAGGAGTGGGAGAGCCTATCACAGCATGGCCAGACGGAGCTAGCTCCCGCCCACTGTCTATTTATACCTGCCTTTCCTGTTCCTCCTTTGCCTGTGATTCTGCTCTGCTTGTTTCCTGGCTCTGCTGCTGCTGCTGCTTGAACTACTTATCCTCTGCTTGTTATTGACCTTGGCTTACTGACCACTATCCTGCTCAGCGTTTTGTACCTCGTGCACTCCTGGTTTGACTCGACTCGTTCACTACTCTCGTTGCTCACGGTGTCTCCGTGGGAAGTTGCCCCGTTTCCCTAGCTTCTTTGTACCCTTGTCTGTTTGTCTGTCGTGCACTTACTGAGCGTAGGGACCGTCGCCCAGTTGTACCCGGTAGCCTAGGACGGGTCGTTGCAAGTAGGCAGGGACTGAGTGGCGGGTAGATTAGGGCTCACCTGTCTGTCTCCCTACCCCGTCATTACAGCTTGGCTCTAGTGCTGTATTTATGTACTGAGCTTGGTTCTAGTGCTGTATATATGTACTGAGCTTGGGTGTGGTACTGTATATATGTCAGAGCTTGGTTCTATTGCTGTATATATGTACTGAGCTTGGTTCTGGTGCTGTATATATGTCAGAGCTTGGTTCTAGTGCTCTTTTTATGTACTGAGCTTGGTTCTATTGCTGTATATATGTCAGAGCTTGGTTCTGGTGCTGTATATATGTACTGAGCTTGGTTCTAGTGCTCTTTATATGTACTGAGCTTGGTTCTATTGCTGTATATATGTACTGAGCTTGGTTCTATTGCTGTATATATGTAATGAGCTTGGTTCTGGTGCTGTATATATGTCAGAGCTTGGTTTTGGTGCTGTATATATGTCAGAGCTTGGTTCTAGTGCTCTTTTTATGTACTGAGCTTGGTTCTATTGCTGTATATATGTCAGAGCTTGGTTCTGGTGCTGTATATATGTACTGAGCTTGGTTCTAGTGCTCTTTATATGTACTGAGCTTGGTTCTATTGCTGTATATATGTACTGAGCTTGGTTCTGGTGCTGTATATATGTCAGAGCTTGGTTCTAGTGCTCTTTTTATGTACTGAGCTGGGTTCTATTGCTGTATATAAATGTACTGAGCTTGGTTCTGGTGCTGTATATGTGTACTGAGCTTGGTTCTAGTGCTGTATTTGTGTACTGAGCTTGGTTTTATTGCTGTATGTATGTACTGAGCTTGGGTGTGGTACTGTATATATGTCAGATCTTGGTTCTAGTTCTCTTTTTATGTACTGAGCTTGGTTGTATTGCTGTATATGTATGTACTGAGCTTGGTTCTGGTGCTGTATATATGTCAGAGCTTGGTTCTAGTGCTCTTTTTATGTACTGAGCTTGGTTCTATTGCTGTATATATATGTACTGAGCTTGGTTCTGGTGCTGTATATATGTCAGAGCTTGGTTCTAGTGCTCTTTTTATGTACTGAGCTTGGTTGTATTGCTGTATATGTATGTACTGAGCTTGGTTCAATTGCTGTATATATGTACTGAGCTTGGTTCTGGTGCTGTATATATGTCAGAGCTTGGTTCTAGTGCTCTTTTTATGTACTGAGCTTGGTTCTATTGCTGTATATATATGTACTGAGCTTGGTTCTATTGCTGTATTGATGTACTGAGCTTGGTTCTGGTGCTGTATATATGTCAGAGCTTGGTTCTATTGCTGTATATATGTCAGAGCTTGGTTCTAGTGCTGTATTTATGTACTGAGCTTGGTTTTGGTGCTGTATATATGTCAGAGCTTGGTTTTGGTGCTGTATATATGTACTGAGCTTGGTTTTGGTGCTGTATATATGTCAGAGCTTGGTTCTAGTGCTGTATTTATGTACTGAGCTTGGTTGTGGTACTGTATATATGTCAGAGCTTGGTTCTATTGCTGTATATATGTCAGAGCTTGGTTCTAGTGCTGTATTTATGTACTGAGCTTTGTTCTAGTGCTGTATTGATGTACTGAGCTTGGTTCTGGTGCTGTATATATGTCAGAGCTTGGTTCTAGTGCTCTTTTTATGTACTGAGCTTGGTTCTAGTGCTGTATATATGTCAGAGCTTGGTTCTATTGCTGTATATATGTACTGAGCTTGGTTCTGGTGCTGTATATATGTCAGAGCTTGGTTCTAGTGCTCTTTTTATGTACTGAGCTGGGTTCTATTGCTGTATATAAATGTACTGAGCTTGGTTCTGGTGCTGTATATGTGTACTGAGCTTGGTTCTAGTGCTGTATTTGTGTACTGAGCTTGGTTCTATTGCTGTATGTATGTACTGAGCTTGGGTGTGGTACTGTATATATGTCAGAGCTTGGTTCTAGTGCTCTTTTTATGTACTGAGCTTGGTTCTATTGCTGTATATATGTCAGAGCTTGGTTCTGGTGCTGTATATATGTACTGAGCTTGGTTCTAGTGCTCTTTATATGTACTGAGCTTGGTTCTATTGCTGTATATATGTACTGAGCTTGGTTCTGGTGCTGTATATATGTCAGAGCTTGGTTCTAGTGCTCTTTTTATGTACTGAGCTGGGTTCTATTGCTGTATATAAATGTACTGAGCTTGGTTCTGGTGCTGTATATGTGTACTGAGCTTGGTTCTAGTGCTGTATTTGTGTACTGAGCTTGGTTTTATTGCTGTATGTATGTACTGAGCTTGGGTGTGGTACTGTATATATGTCAGATCTTGGTTCTAGTTCTCTTTTTATGTACTGAGCTTGGTTGTATTGCTGTATATGTATGTACTGAGCTTGGTTCTGGTGCTGTATATATGTCAGAGCTTGGTTCTAGTGCTCTTTTTATGTACTGAGCTTGGTTCTATTGCTGTATATATATGTACTGAGCTTGGTTCTGGTGCTGTATATATGTCAGAGCTTGGTTCTAGTGCTCTTTTTATGTACTGAGCTTGGTTGTATTGCTGTATATGTATGTACTGAGCTTGGTTCAATTGCTGTATATATGTACTGAGCTTGGTTCTGGTGCTGTATATATGTCAGAGCTTGGTTCTAGTGCTCTTTTTATGTACTGAGCTTGGTTCTATTGCTGTATATATATGTACTGAGCTTGGTTCTATTGCTGTATTGATGTACTGAGCTTGGTTCTGGTGCTGTATATATGTCAGAGCTTGGTTCTATTGCTGTATATATGTCAGAGCTTGGTTCTAGTGCTGTATTTATGTACTGAGCTTGGTTTTGGTGCTGTATATATGTCAGAGCTTGGTTTTGGTGCTGTATATATGTACTGAGCTTGGTTTTGGTGCTGTATATATGTCAGAGCTTGGTTCTAGTGCTGTATTTATGTACTGAGCTTGGTTGTGGTACTGTATATATGTCAGAGCTTGGTTCTATTGCTGTATATATGTCAGAGCTTGGTTCTAGTGCTGTATTTATGTACTGAGCTTTGTTCTAGTGCTGTATTGATGTACTGAGCTTGGTTCTGGTGCTGTATATATGTCAGAGCTTGGTTCTAGTGCTCTTTTTATGTACTGAGCTTGGTTCTAGTGCTGTATATATGTCAGAGCTTGGTTCTATTGCTGTATATATGTACTGAGCTTGGTTCTGGTGCTGTATATATGTCAGAGCTTGGTTCTAGTGCTCTTTTTATGTACTGAGCTGGGTTCTATTGCTGTATATAAATGTACTGAGCTTGGTTCTGGTGCTGTATATGTGTACTGAGCTTGGTTCTAGTGCTGTATTTGTGTACTGAGCTTGGTTCTATTGCTGTATGTATGTACTGAGCTTGGGTGTGGTACTGTATATATGTCAGAGCTTGGTTCTAGTGCTCTTTTTATGTACTGAGCTTGGTTCTATTGCTGTATATATGTCAGAGCTTGGTTCTAGTGCTCTTTTTATGTACTGAGCTTGGTTGTATTGCTGTATATGTATGTACTGAGCTTGGTTCTGGTGCTGTATATATGTCAGAGCTTGGTTCTAGTGCTCTTTTTATGTACTGAGCTTGGTTCTATTGCTGTATATATATATATATATATATGTACTGAGCTTGGTTCTGGTGCTGTATATATGTCAGAGCTTGGTTCTAGTGCTCTTTTTATGTACTGAGCTTGGTTGTATTGCTGTATATGTATGTACTGAGCTTGGTTCTATTGCTGTATATATGTACTGAGCTTGGTTCTGGTGCTGTATATATGTCAGAGCTTGGTTCTATTGCTGTATATATATGTACTGAGCTTGGTTCTATTGCTGTATTGATGTACTGAGCTTGGTTCTGGTGCTGTATATATGTCAGAGCTTGGTTCTATTGCTGTATATATGTACTGAGCTTGGTTCTGGTGCTGTATATATGTACTGAGCTTGGTTCTGGTGCTGTATATATGTACTGAGCTTGGTTCTGGTGCTGTATATATGTCAGAGCTTGGTTCTAGTGCTGTATTTATGTACTGAGCTTGGTTCTATTGCTGTATATATTTACTGAGCTTGGTTATATTGCTGTATATATGTACTGAGCTTGGTTCTGGTGCTGTATATATGTCAGAGCTTGGTTCTATTGCTGTATTTATGTACTGAGCTCGGTTCTATTGCTGTATATATGTACTGAGCTTTGTTCTGGTGCTGTATATATGTACTGAGCTTGGTTCTGGTGCTGTATATATGTACTGAGCTTTGTTCTAGTGCTGTATATATATGTACTGAGCTTGGTTGTGGTACTGTATATATGTCAGATCTTGGTTCTAGTGCTCTTTTTATGTACTGAGCTTGGTTCTATTGCTGTATATATATGTACTGAGCTTGGTACTGGTGCTGTATATATGTCAGAGCTTGGTTCTGGAGCTGTAATTATATAGGATATATTTATAACAAAATTGCAGGGCAGATTGCATTTTTCTCAATTCATTGTATATTTCATGGGAACCTGTCTGGTAGTTTTAACCCCTTGAACCGTCACCATGCGGTAATACATGATCTGACTGTATTCCCCTGTATGTTTTTTCAGATGCAACAAAATCCTTAAAATCCACTTTTAAAACGACGCACACTATATGCTAATTACTCATTAGAGGGTCATGGGGCGGTGCCGATATCCTCACGAGTCACATAGTCCTGCCTCCAAACCCACCTTTTCATGTTTGAGTGACATCTCCCTGGCTGATACAACTTTCTCGGATGTGCCATTGCCTTGTGGCACTATACACAAGGGAGAGATCTGTGTGGCACTATACACAAAGGGGGGCTGTGTGGCACTATACACAAGGGGGAGCTGTGTGGCACAATACACATAGGGGGGCTGTGTGGCACTATTTACAAGGGGGAGGGATGTGGCACAATCTACAGGGGGCTGAGTGTGGCACAATCTACAGGTGTCTGTGTGTGGCACTATCTACTAAGGGGGGGGGGGGGGGGCTGTGCTGCACTTTCTACTAAGGGGGGCTGTGTGGCACTATATACAAGGGAGGGGGCTGTGTGGCACTATATACAGTGGGGGCTTTATGGCATTCTACAAGGGGGAGTTGGGGGTGCTATCTACAAATGGGGTGACACTGTCTATAGGAGGGGCTATATAGCACTGTCTACAGGGGGGCTGTATGGCACATTCTACAGGGGGCACTATTTATATGGGAGCGGCCCGGCCAAGAGTTTTCTATGGGGCCCAGTCTTTCCTAGTTACGCCCCTGAGCAGACTAGTGTCTCGTCTAGTTATATAATGCAAGTGGAACAGCCTCTATAGATGATGCGCTGCAGGAAAAAACTTACAAAGTATAGAGAGCCACGGTGTGGTCACCGCCGGGAACTGTTTACTTTCATGGATGAAGTAATAGCGCCATTATGTGGTCATCGCTGGTACTACTGACTATATTTTACGACCTTATTACTTATGGAAGGCTGCATTGGCTATACGGCGCAATAGCGCCATCGTGTGGTCAATGCTGGGAAATGCTCACTAAATTCATTGTATTGCAGGCAGCCTTAGTGATACGCTAAGCAGCAGCGCCATCATGTGGTCAATGCTGAGAAATCTCACTAAATTGAATGTAATGCAGGCAGCCTAGTGATACACTGTGCAGCAGCGCCATCTTTTGATCAATGCTGGGAAATGCTCACTATATTCAATGTAATTCATGTAGCCTTAAAGATACGCCCAGTAGCAGCGCCATCGTGTGGTCGATGCTGAGAAATGCTTACTAAATTCAATGTAATGCAGGTAGCCTAGTGACACGCTGAGCAGCAGCGCCATCGTGTGGTCAATGCTGGGAAATGCTCACTGAATTCAATGTAATGCAGGCAGCCTAGTGATACAAGGAGCAGCAGCGCGCCATCGTGTGGTCACCGCAGGGAACTTTTTACTTTCAAATTGTTCCAATATTGTATATATTAATGAATAATATAGCAATACTGCAGGGAATTTGTAGACCTAGTTTTATATGACGCAGACAGCACAAAAGATGTGCAGTAGCAACAGCGGCCTCGTGTGGTCACTTTGGCAACTGGCTTGGTAGGCCATCTGAGTACCCGGAAGAAAAATGACTGGAACACACAAACAGGAAGTGACGTTTATGACTTCTGGGTGAAGCGAGGCAATCATTCAGGTATTTACAGTCAGAATCTTTCCTGTCCGTTTATTACGTGTCAGTGTGTGAAGCATGATGCGCGTAGTATAAACATATTCAGCTTCTTTGTATGTGAGATTTTTACTAAAATGCTTATCAGGCGGATGATGAACGCAATCTGTACTATGGCCACCAGGTGGCGCTATGACATAACATTATTATATTATTACCATTTACATGTTCCAGAATCAAACCTCACACTTTTTGTGAATATAAAACAGATATTTGATCTTTTTTCAGAGCCCCTGTGACCCCCCCCCTCTCCTATGTAACCGTGTTAACACCAGTGTAGCCATAAGGGTATGTTCACACAACCTATTTTCAGACGTAATTCAGGCATTTTAGGCTATGTTCACACAGAGTTTTTTGACAAGTTTTTTTATGCGGAAACCGCGCCAAAAATACTTGTCAAAAACGGCTCGAAAATGCCTCCCATTGATTTCAATGGGAGGAGGAGGCGTCTTTTTCCCGCCAGCGGTAAAACCGCCCCGCGGGAAAAAGAAGCGACATGCCCTATCTTCGGGCATTTACGCCTCTGACCTCCCATTGACTTCAATGGGAGGCAGAGAAAGCGTATTTCGCAGCGTTTTATGCCTGCGGCACTCAATGGCTGCGGGCGAAAAACGCCACGAAAATCGGCGTGCAGGGAGAGGAAAATCTGCCTTAAACTTCCAAACGGAATTTTGAGGCAGAAATTCCGCCTGCAAAAAACTCTGTGTGAACCCAGCCTTACGCCTCGATTTACGCCTGAAAAACCGTCTCAATTACGCCTACAAACATCTGCCCGTGGCTTGCAATGGGTTTTACGATGTTCTGTTTAGACAAGGTGTAATTATACGTGTCGCTGTCAAAATGCGGCGCGTAGACGGCTCGTCAATAGAAGTGCAGGTCACTTCTTGGGGTGTTTTTGGAGCCGTTTTTCATTGACTCTATTGAAAACAGCTCCAAAAACAGCCATAAAAACGCGAGTGGCTCAAAAAACGTCTGAAAATCAGGAGCTGTTTTCCCTTGAAAACAGCTCCTGATTTTCAGACTTTTTTAAGCCACTTTCGCCTTTTTCGCTGCGTTTTTACGGCCGTTTTTGGAGCTTTTTTCGCTAGAGTCAATGAAAAACGGCTCCAAAAACGTCCCAAGAAGTGACCTGCACTTCTTTTTCGCGGCCGATTTTTTTTATGCATAAAAAAACGCAGCGAAAAACGTTCTGTCGGAACAGAACGCCGTTTCCCATTGAAATCAATGTTTCTGCTTTCGATCTTTCAGCCGCTTTTCGGCCGTTTACGGATGGAAAAAACGTCCGAAAATAGGCCATGTTCACACGACAGCGCAAAATACATCTGAAATTACGGAGTTGTTGTCAGAAGAATACAGCTCCTGAATTTCAGATGTTTTTGCATGCACTCGCGTTTTTCGCGGCCGTAATTGGAGCTGTTCTTCATTGGAGTCAATGAAAACCGGCTCCAATTACGTCCCAAGAAGTGCCCTGCACTTCCTTGACACGGGCGTATTTTTACGCGCCATCTTTTGACAGCGACGCGTAAAATTACACCTCGTGGGAACAGAACATCGTAAAACCCATTGCAAGCAATGGGCAGATGTTTTCTGACGTATTGGAGCCGTCTTTTCAGGCGTAATTCGAGGCGTAATACAGTGACGGTCACAGTGCCCACATGACAGCAACAGTCAAGAGCCCCCATAACAGGGACAACCAGCTCTTCCCCCAGAACAGTGACAGCCATAGTGCTCCCATAACAGCAACAGCCAAGGGCCCCCATACCAGGGACAACCACCTTTCTGCCAGAACAGTGACAGCCAAAGTGCTCCCATAACATTGACTGTTGCTGTTATGGGAGCACTATGGCTGTCACTGTTCTGGGGGAGTTTTGGTTGTCCCTGTTATGGAGGACTTTGACTGTTGCTGTTATGTGGGCACTGTAACTGTCAAAGTCCTCCATAACAGGGACAACCGACTCTCCCCCAGGAAAGTGACAGCCATAGTGCTCCCATAACAGTGACAGTCACAATGCCCACATAACAGCAACAGTCAAAGTCCCCCATAACAGTTGATTAACAGCTGATGGCCACTGTTAAATTTTTTGGAGTTCCATCTAAGGCTGCGTTCACATATATCAATTGCATCATCATCAGTTATTTTCGTCTCAAGTGATTACAACTGATGCAAAAACCGATTAAAAAATGTATCAGTTGCATCAGACTTTTTCACAATTTTTACTACAAAATCATCAGTTGTCGTTCGTTGTCATCCGTTTTTAACGTCAGTTTTTACCACAATGGTCCACCAAAAAGGTCGCCTATGGTCTGAAAATGTCACCCCCGCTGTATATAATGCCACAGTGCCCTCTGTATATAATGCCACACTCCCTGTAGATAATGCCACAGTGCCCTCTGTATATAATGCCACACCCCCCTGTAGATAATACCACAGTGCCCTCTGTATATAATGCCACACTCCCTGTAGATAATGCCACAGTGACGTCTGTATATAATGCCAAACACCCTGTATATAATGCCACACCCCCCTGTAGATAATGCCACAGTGCCCTCTGTAGATAATGCCACACTCAATGTAGATAATGCCACACCCCCTGTAGATAATGCCACAGCGCCCTCTGTATATAATGCCACACCCCCTGTAGATAATGCCACAGTGACGTCTGTATATAATGCCACACTCCCTGTAGATAATGCCACAGTGCCCTCTGTATATAATGCCACACCCCCCTGTAGATAATGCCACAGCGCCCTCTATATAATGCCACACCCCCTGTAGATAATGCCACAGTGCCCTCTGTATATAATGCCACACTCCCTGGAGATAGTGCCACAGTGCCCTCTGTATATAATGCCACACTCCCTGTAGATAATGCCACAGTGCCCTCTGTATATAATGCCACACCCCCTGTAGATAATGCCACAGTGCCCTGAAGATAATGCCACACCCCCCTGGAGATAATGCCACAGTGCCCTCTGTATATAATGCCACACTCCCTGTAGATAATGCCACAGTGCCCTCTGTATATAATGCCACACTCCCTGTAGATAATGCCACAGTGCCCTCTGTATATAATGCCACACTCCCTGGAGATAATGCCACAGTGACGTCTGTATATAATGCCACACCCCCTGTAGATAATGCCACAGTGCCCTCTGTATATAATGCCACACTCCCTGGAGATAATGCCACAGTGCCCTCTGTATATAATGCCACACTCCCTGTAGATAATGCCACAGTGCCCTCTGTATATAATGCCACACTCCCTGGAGATAATGCCACAGTGCCCTCTGTATATAATGCCACACTCCCTGTATATAATGCCACAGTGCCCTCTGTATATAATGCCACAGTGCCCTCTGTATATAATGCCACACTCCCTGTAGATAATGCCACAGTGCCCTCTGTATATAATGCCACACTCCCTGTAGATAATGCCACAGTGACGTCTGTATATAATGCCACACTCCCTGGAGATAATGCCACAGTGCCCCCTGTATATAATGCCACACTCCCTGTAGATAATGCCACAGTGCCCTCTGTATATAATGCCACACCCCCTGTAGATAATGCCACAGTGCCCTCTGTATATAATGCCACACTCCCTGTAGATAATGCCACAGCGCCCTCTGTATATAATGCCACACTCCCTGGAGATAATGCAACAGTGCCCTCTGTATATAATGCCACACTCCCTGGAGATAATGCCACAGTGACATCTGTATATAATGCCACACTCCCTGGAGATAATGCCACAGTGCCCTCTGTATATAATGCCACACTCCCTGGAGATAATGCCACAGTGACGTCTGTATATAATGCCACACTCCCTGTAGATAATGCCACAGTGCCCTCTGTATATAATGCCACACCCCCTGTATATAATGCCACACCCCCTGGAGATAATGCCACACTCCCTGTATATAATGTCACACCCCCCTGTAGATAATGCCACAGTGCCCTCTGTATATAATGCCACACTCCCTGTAGATAATGCCACAGTGCCCTCTGTATATAATGCCACACCCCCCTGTAGATAATGCCACAGTGCCCTCTGTATATAATGCCACACTCCCTGTAGATAATGCCACACCCCCCTGTAGATAATGCCACAGCGCCCTCTGTATATAATGCCACACCCCCTGTAGATAATGCCACAGTGACGTCTGTATATAATGCCACACTCCCTGTAGATAATGCCACAGTGCCCTCTGTATATAATGCCACACTCCCTGGAGATAGTGCCACAGTGCCCTCTGTATATAATGCCACACTCCCTGTAGATAATGCCACAGTGCCCTCTGTATATAATGCCACACTCCCTGTAGATAATGCCACAGTGCCCTCTGTATATAATGCCACACTCCCTGGAGATAGTGCCACAGTGACGTCTGTATATAATGCCACACCCCCTGTAGATAATGCCACAGTGCCCTCTGTATATAATGCCACACCCCCTGTAGATAATGCCACAGTGCCCTGAAGATAATGCCACACCCCCCTGGAGATAATGCCACAGTGCCCTCTGTATATAATGCCACACTCCCTGTAGATAATGCCACAGTGCCCTCTGTATATAATGCCACACTCCCTGTAGATAATGCCACAGTGCCCTCTGTATATAATGCCACACTCCCTGGAGATAATGCCACAGTGACGTCTGTATATAATGCCACACCCCCTGTAGATAATGCCACAGTGCCCTCTGTATATAATGCCACACTCCCTGGAGATAACGCCACAGTGCCCTCTGTATATAATGCCACACTCCCTGTATATAATGCCACAGTGCCCTCTGTAGATTCTGCCACACTCCCTGGAGATAATGCCACAGTGCCCTCTGTATATAATGCCACACTCCCTGTAGATAATGCCACAGTTCCCTCTGTATATAATGCCACACTCCCTGTAGATAATGCCACAGTGCCCTCTGTATATAATGCCACACTCCCTGGAGATAATGCCACAGTGCCCTCTGTATATAATGCCACACTCCCTGTATATAATGCCACAGTGCCCTCTGTATATAATGCCACAGTGCCCTCTGTATATAATGCCACACTCCCTGTAGATAATGCCACAGTGCCCTCTGTATATAATGCCACACTCCCTGTAGATAATGCCACAGTGACGTCTGTATATAATGCCACACTCCCTGGAGATAATGCCACAGTGCCCCCTGTATATAATGCCACACTCCCTGTAGATAATGCCACAGTGCCCTCTGTATATAATGCCACACCCCCTGTAGATAATGCCACAGTACCCTCTGTATATAATGCCACACTCCCTGTAGATAATGCCACAGCGCCCTCTGTATATAATGCCACACTCCCTGGAGATAATGCCACAGTGCCCTCTGTATATAATGCCACACTCCCTGGAGATAATGCCACAGTGACATCTGTATATAATGCCACACTCCCTGGAGATAATGCCACAGTGCCCTCTGTATATAATGCCACACTCCCTGGAGATAATGCCACAGTGACGTCTGTATATAATGCCACACTCCCTGTAGATAATGCCACAGTGCCCTCTGTATATAATGCCACACCCCCTGTATATAATGCCACACCCCCTGGAGATAATGCCACACTCCCTGTATATAATGTCACACCCCCCTGTAGATAATGCCACAGTGCCCTCTGTATATAATGCCACACTCCCTGTAGATAATGCCACAGTGCCCTCTGTATATAATGCCACACTCAATGTAGATAATTCCACAGTGCCCTCTGTATATAATGCCACACTCAATGTAGATAATGCCACAGTGCCCTCTGTATATAATGCCACACTCCCTGGAGATAATGCCACAGTGACGTCTGTATATAATGCCACACTCCCTGGAGATAATGCCACAGTGCCCTCTGTATATAATGCCACATTCCCTGGAGATAATGCCACAGTGCCCTCTGTATATAATGCCACACCCCCCTGTAGATAACGCCACACAGTGCCCACTGTAGATTGTGCCACACAGCGCCCCCTGTAGATAGCGTCACCTCCACTGTTTGTAGCGCTACCCCCTTCTCCTGTAGATAGCGCCACTCAAGCTCCCTCTAGCATACATGGACATTGGCGTCAGGGCTTATTCCCTAAACGGAATCCCGGCCACAGCATTACCAATGCTGTGGCCTGGGATTGCCTCATTAAGGACCCCCTGACGCAACGGTCCATATATGGACAGTGACGTCAGTGTCTACTCCTTGAGTGGAATCCCCTTGCCGACTCTGGCCAGGGATTCTGCTCCAGGAGGAGATCCCTGACGTCACTGTCCAAATATGGACATTAACCTCAGGGGTTTCCTCTAGGAGCCAAGATCATCGGCAACAGGGATTCCGCCCAATCCGTAGCCACTGACGTCACTGTCCATATATGGACAGTGACGTCAAGGGCTTCCCCGTAGGTAGCGCTGTGGCCAGAGAGTCCTCAGCAAGTGGAGGAGCTCCCTCTACTTCTCCACTCTGTACTAATTCTGAAGCAGGGAGCTGATGGTTCCCTGCTTCAGAATTGGGTTCAACTCTATCTGCGTCCTGAGGATGCAGATACAGTTGACAGCGAGACATACCCCCGGCCGCCTTTCCGCCGGGTGCTGCTGGAAGGTGGATCCGGCAGCACCTGACGTTCATCCGGCCACAGTTCAAATAGATAGGATACGGCACCGGACATCCTGGGAGCCAGACCAAAACACGCTGCAGGTAACGTTTTTGGATCCTGGTTCCTGCAGTGGTCTATCACTGTACGGAGCCACAACTGATGTTCCCTGTCCCAGGACAGATCACATAGAAAGCTATGGGATCCGTTCTAGCATCAGTTTCACTCCGGCTGTTCTTCAACACGCCGGAGGGAAACTGACAGGAGCAACGGTCATATGTGAACGGCCCCTAATCTGGCATTGATAAAAAATATTTGGTGAAAGTTTTTGGTGGATTGTCAGGATTTTCTCGGCAAAGCGTCAGTTCTGAGCATGTTGAAGGTATCAGTGTCTGGAGAGGAGCTGGGTCAGGTGAGATGACCAGTACTCACCGTCTGCTGGAAGTTGACATGGCCATAACCAAGAGACCATCTTTTGATCATGTTCCTGCAGACACGTATAGACAGCTCAGGCCCATCTGGACTAAACTTCTGATAGATAGAGGAAGGCCATAGGATATTGGCTGTTACTGTGTGGATCTCCACTGAAGAAGTAACGGAATATTATCATCACACAAAGTGATGGCATATCGTTGGGTTATGCCATCATTTTGCGATCGGTAGAAGTTTTACTGCCATATGAACCCTCGTTCTCGATCATTGCCCTTGTAAAGGATTTACCAGACACAGCTTCTGTGTCGACGCCCGTGATTAATCAGTCTGCATCTTATCCTAGGTCTGATAGAGTGACTCGATCTGCTACGACTCTGGCTGGTAGGCTGAGGAGTGGGAGAACCTATCACAGCCTGGCCAGGCGAAGCTAGCTCCCGCCCTCGGTTTATTTATACCTTCATTTCCTGCTCTTCCTTTGCTTGTGATTCTGTCTGGTTTTCTGGTTTCCATCTAAGGCCCCACTCCTCAGGTTCTGAGAGCCAGCGAGTGGGTATAATTATGTCCCGGCTCCAGGACGGCCCCCAAAAATGGGCCTTCTCCTTGGCACCTGACGCCCCTGAACTTTCCTCTGTTGACCTTTTTTTTTCTGCTCTTGGGCTCATCTATAATGAGACTGACAGGACTGCCTTTGCCGAGAGTCAGCTGGTGACCTTACGTCAGGGTAAGAGACCTGTTGAGGAGTATTGTTCTGACTTTAGGAAGTGGTGTGTAGCTTCTCGGTGGAATGACCCTGCCTTGAGGTGCCAGTTTAGATTGGGTCTGTCGAACGCCCTGAAAGACCTGTTAGTTAGTTATCCCTCTTCTGACTCTCTAGATCAGGTTATGACTTTAGCGATACGTCTTGACCGACGTCTCAGGGAACGACGACTTGAAATTTGTTGTGCTTTCTCCTCTGACTCCCCCATGATGGCTCCCGAGGTTCCGTTGCTTCGTTCTTCCACGAAAAACTCAGATGAACCAATGCAACTCGGGGCCTCCGTGTCCCCACGACAACGTAGAGAGCTCCGCATGAAAAATGGTCTCTGCTTCTGCTGTGGGGATGACAAGCATCAAGTGAACAACTGTCCTAGGCGTAAGAATAAGCAGCCGGAGGAACTTCCGCGCCTAAGTGATCATCGGGGAGGTCGCTTGGGCTCACAGGTATTTCCCGTAAATATGAAACCTAATAAGATCTTGCTTCCCTTTCAGGTCTCTTTTGGTGGTAGGTCTGCTACCGGCAGTGCCTTCGTGGATTCAGGGTCGTCTGCTAATATTCTGTCTGTGGAATTTGCTATGTCTCTAGCTATGCCTTTGGTTGATTTGCCTAAACCTGTCCCGGTAGTGGGTATCGACTCCACTCCTCTTGCTAATGGTTATTTTACTCAGCATACCCCTGTTTTTGAACTCCTTGTTGGCTCCATGCATTTGGCGCAGTGCTCTGTACTGTTGATGCAGGGATTATCGTCCGATTTGGTTTTAGGCCTTCCCTGGTTGCAGTTGCATAATCCCACGTTTGACTGGAATACTGGGGAGCTTACCAAATGGGGTAATGAATGCTTGACGTCATGTTTTTCTGTTAATTCTATTTCTCCCCCTGAGGAGGTGAACACGCTACCTGAGTTTATTCAGGACTTTGCTGATGTTTTCTCTAAGGAGGCCTCCGAAGTGTTACCTCCTCATAGAGAATACGATTGCGCTATCGATTTGGTACCAGGAGCTAAGCTCCCTAAGGGTAGGATTTTTAATCTCTCTTGTACCGAACGTGAAGCCATGAGAGAGTATATCCAGGAATGCCTGGCCAAAGGTTACATTCGCCCCTCTACTTCTCCGGTAGGTGCTGGCTTCTTCTTCGTAGGGAAGGAGGATGGTGGTCTTAGGCCGTGCATCGATTACCAAAACTTGAATAAGGTCACTGTAAGAAACCAGTACCCCCTTCCTTTGATTCCTGATCTCTTCAATCAGGTTCAGGGGACCCAATGGTTCTCTAAGTTTGATCTTCGGGGGGCATAAAACCTTATCCGCATCAAAGAGGGGGATGAGTGGAAGACTGCGTTTAACACGCCCGAAGGTCATTTCGAATACCTCGTCATGCCCTTTGTGTTGTGTAATGCTCCCGCGGTCTTCCAGAATTTCATAAATTAGATTTTAAGAGACTACCTGGGGGTATTTCTTGTAGTGTACCTTGATGACATACTTGTGTTTTCCAAGGACTGGTCCTCCCACATTGAGCATGTCAGGAAGATGCTCCAGGCACTTCGGGAAAACAAACTCTTTGCTAAATCCGAAAAATGTGTGTTTGGGGTGCAGGAGATACCATTTTTGTGTCAAATCCTCACTCCTCATGAATCCTGCATGGACCCCGCCAAGGTTCAGGCTGTGGCTGAATGGGTCCAACCTGCCTCCCTGAAGGCGTTACAGTGCTTCTTGGGGTTCGCTAATTATTACAGGAGATTTATTGCTAACTTCTCGGTCATCGCTAAGCCTCTTACGGATCTCACTCGCAAAGGTGCTGATCTCCTCCACTGGCCTCCTGAGGCTGTCCAAGCTTTTGAGATCCTTAAGAAGTGCTTTATCTCTGCCCCAGTGCTGATTCAGCCCAACCAAATGGAGCCATTCATCGTGGAGGTTGACGCCTCCGAGGTGGGAGTGGGGGCTGTCTTGTCCCAGGGTACCAGGTCCCTCACCCATCTCCGTCCCTGTGCCTACTTCTCCAGGAAGTTCTCGCCCACTGAGAGCAACTATGACGTGGGCAACCGCAAACTCTTAGCCATTAAATGGGCATTTGAAGAGTGGCGCCACATCCTGGAGGGGGCTAGACACCAGGTAACGGTCCTTACCGACCACAAGAATCTGGTTTTCCTAGAATCTGCCCGGAGGCTAAACCCGAGACAAGCTCGATGGGCGTTGTTTTTTACCAGATTCAACTTTGTGGTCACCTATTGGGCTGGGTCTAAAAATATTAAGGCTGATGCACTGTCGCGTAGTTTCATGGCCAGCCCTCCTTCAGAGGAAGATCCTGCTTGTATTTTGCCTCCAGGTATAATCATATCCTCTGTTGATTCTGACTTAGTCTCCGAAATTGCGGCTGATCAAGGTTCAGCTCCCGGGAACCTTCCTGAGCACAAGCTGTTTGTTCCCCTGCAATTCCGGCTAAGGGTACTCAGGGAAAATCATGACTCTGCACTATCTGGCCATCCAGGCATCCTGGGTACCAAGCACCTCATTGCCAGAAACTATTTGTGGCCTGGGTTGCCTAAAGACGTTAAGGCCTACGTCGCCGCTTGTGAGGTTTGTGATAGGTCCAAGACTCCCAGGTCCTGACCAGCGGGCTTACTATGTTCTTTGCTCATTCCCCAGAGACCTTGGACCCATATCTCCATGGATTTTATCACCGATCTGCCTCCATCTCAAGGCAAGTCGGTGGTGTGGGTTGTAGTAGACCGCTTCAGTAGGATGTGCCACTTTGTGCCCCTCAAGAAACTACCCAATGCCAAGATGTTAGCTACCTTGTTTGTCAAATACATCCTGCGTCTCCATGGGGTTCCTGTCAATATTGTTTCTGACAGAGGGGTGCAATTTGTTTCATTGTTTTGGAGAGCCTTCTGTAAAAAGTTGGAGATTGATCTGTCCTTCTCCTCTGCCTTCCATCCTGAAACTAATGGCCAAACTGAGAGGACTAATCAGTTTCTAGAACAATATTTAAGGTGTTTTATCTCTGACTGTCAATATGATTGTGTCTCCTTCATTCCCCTCACCGAATTTTCCCTTAATAACCGGGTCAGTAACTCGTCAGGGGTATCCCCCTTTTTCTGTAATTTTGGGTTTAATCCACGGTTCTCCTCCGTTTCACCTGGTAGTTCCAACAATACCGAGGTAGATGTCGTTCATCGGGAACTGTGCACAGTCTGGGCCCAGGTTCAGAAGAACCTAGAGGCGTCCCAGAGCATACAAAAAACTCAGGCTGATAGAAGACGTTCTGCTAACCCCTTGTTTATGGTCGGGGATCTGGTGTGGTTATCGTCTAGGAACTTGCGCCTTAAGGTCCCGTCCAAGAAGTTTGCTCCCCGGTTTATAGGACCGTATAAGGTCATTGAAGTCCTCAATCCTGTCTCCTTCCGACTGGAGTTGCCCCCATCTTTTCGAATACACGACGTGTTTCATGCCTCGCTCCTGAAACGCTGCTCCCCGTCCTTGGCTACCTCGAGGAAACCTCCGGTCCCTGTTTTCACCCCTGAAGGGGTAGAATTCGAGGTGGCCAAGATTGTGGATAGCAGGATGGTCTAAGGCTCCCTCCAGCACCTGGTCCATTGGAGAGGATACGGGCCTGAGGAGAGGACTTGGGTACCCGCCCGGGAGATTCACGCTGGGGTATTGCTCAGGAGGTTCCATCTTCGGTTCCCCAATAAGCCAGGACCACCTAGGAAGGGTCCAGTTGGCCCTCATAAAAGGGGGGGTACTGTAAAGGATTTACCAGACACAGCTTCTGTGTCGACGCCCGTGATTAATCAGTCTGCATCTGCTCCTAGGTCTGATAGAGTGACTCGATCTGCTACCACTCAGGCTGGTAGGCTGAGGAGTGGGAGAACCTATCACAGCCTGGCCAGACGGCGCTAGCTGCCGCCCTCGGTCTATTTATACCTTCATTTCCTGCTTTTCCTTTGCCTGTGATTCTGTCTGGTTTCCTGGCTCTGCTGTTCCTGCTAGTACTATTGACCTCTGCTTCAATTTGACCCTGGCTTTACTGACTACTCTCCTGCTCTGCATTTGGTACCTCGTGCACTCCTGGTTTGACTCGGCTCGTTCACTACTCCTGTTGCTCACGGTGTTGCCGTGGGCAACTACCCCATTTCCCTTAGCTTCTATGTACCCTCGTCTGTTTGTCTGTCGTGCACTTATTGAGTGTAGGGACCGTCGCCCAGTTGTACGCCGTCGCCTAGGACAGGCCGTGCAAGTAGGCAGGGACTGAGTGGCGGGTAGATTAGGGCTCACTTTTCTGTCTCCCTACCCTGGCATTACAGCCCTTTTGTGGCTTTAACAGTCTCTACTCTTCTGGGAAGGCTTGCCACAAGATTTTGGAGTGTGACCTCACAGATGCTTTTTTTGGCTGAATGGGCACAAATTCCCACAGACAAGCACTGATATTGGATGAGTAGGTTTTGCTCGCAATCCGTGTTATAATTCATCCCAAAGGTGTTGGATGGTCCTTTGTGCAGGCCACTCGAGTCCCTACGCAACTAACTCATCAAACCATGTCTTTATGGACCTTGCTTACAGGGGCACAGTCATGCTGGGACAGGAAAGGTCCTTCCCCAAACTGTTCCCACAATTGTCCAAAATGTCTTCCTATGTGGAAGCATTAACATTACTCTTCAATGGAAATAAGAGATGTAGCCCAAACCCTAAAAACCATCCGCAGACATTTATCCTTCCTCCCCTAAATTTTTACAGTAGACACTATGTATTCCTGTAGGTAACGTTCAGAGGCCCAGATTCACCCATCAGACTACCAGATAACAAGACGTGATTCATCCCTCTCGAGAACGACATGCTTTACACCTCTCCAGCTGGCACCTGGCATTGTGCATGGGGATCTAAGGAAATCCATTTCATAAAGCTCCTGACACACAGTTCTTGTTATGCGCCACATTTAAAGCCACTGAGCTCTTCAGTACGACCCATACTACTAGCAATGTTTCTCTGGAGATTGCATGCCTGTGGGCTTGCTTTTATGCACCTTTTTGCAATGCGTGAAGCTGAAACACCTAAGCTCAATAATTAGGTGGGGAGTTCACGTACTTTTATCCATATAGTATTGTCTCTCACATCCCACATGCTGTATTTTCTCCTTACTGCCAAGAGACACGGAACTAAAAATTAAAGAAGAGCTCCAGTGGAAGCACAACTTTCCATGTCTGCACCCCCACCTGACTGTATATATCTCTCTACACTTCTTTTATGTATACTGTACTTACTTTTTGAACTCCTGCCTTGTCCGTGCTTTAAGAAAGCCTCCGTCTTGATTCTTAGATTTCCCCAGCTTTCTCTTCCTCTCTGCTTTGCTATCAATCATATGACCAGCTAAAGATCATATAATTTATTTATGCTGGGGGACACTGTGATTATTATTCTCTCTATATTCTTCTAAATAAGCTCAGAAACCATCAGTATACAGACAGGGAGGCTGCACTATATTCTTCTACACCTGTGTGACAGGAACCTGTCTAAGTATCAGTGGCAGTTGATGATAGAAGTTTCTGTTTCCCCCTGTGTATAACTAGTGCGGTACAGAAACCGCTGAAGCCTGTGATGGGTGACACATAGATCTCCAGAGACCCAAGTAGAGAAAGTAGTCACCGAGCCTGACTCACACTGCTGCTAAGCAACCGTCCCGGTCTGATATATAGAGATAAATAACAGGTGAGGGACTGACACATGAAATACCAGAATGCAGCACATGGGAGAGGTTAGTTATGGCCGGAGTGTCCCTTTAACATTTCATAATTATATCATCTAGTTATCATCTCTTTATTTGTAGATCTCAATCGAAACCATCTACACTACATTGTTCTTTGTAATGGATAAGGGACACATAACGGAGAAGATACTGAACGTCACCCTGGACATAATCTACCTTCTTACCGGAGAGGTAAAATAATCCGGGACTCATGTATATGTCCTTTCTCTTATCTTTTCTATCCTACGAACAATATTATATAAAAAGCAAAAGATCACGTCATCATAATTGATTTGTAAATATAATGTAATGGCGGGGGTAGGGAAACGGACAAGTGAGCCCTAATCTACCCACCACTCAGTCCCTGCCTACTTGCAACGACCCACAACTGGGCGACGGTCCCTACGCTCAGTAAGTGCACGAGACAAACAGACAAGGGTACACAAAGCTAAGGGAAATGGGGCAGTTGCCCACGGAAACACCATGAGCAACAAGAGTGGTGAACGAGCCGAGTCAAACCAGGAGTGTACAAGGTACCAAACGCAGAGCAGGAGAGTAGTCAGTAAGCCAGGGTCAGTATGGAGCAGGGTCAAATAGCTAGGAGCTGTAGCAGGGCCAGGAAACCACACGAGAAGAATCACAAGCAAAGGAGGAACAGGAAAGGCAGGTATAAATGGACAGAGGGCGGGAACTAGCTCCGTCTGGCCACGCTGCGATAGGCTCTCCCACTCCTAAGCCTGCCATCCTGAGTGGTGGAAGATGGAGTCAGTCTCAGAGACATAGACTCAGGTGCAGAC
Source organism: Rhinoderma darwinii (assembly GCF_050947455.1). Classification (NCBI taxonomy): domain Eukaryota; kingdom Metazoa; phylum Chordata; class Amphibia; order Anura; family Rhinodermatidae; genus Rhinoderma; species Rhinoderma darwinii. The sequence continues at coordinate 9,445 of NW_027461859.1, read as the reverse complement.
TGATTACCTATGGGCGTATACACAGAAGTTGTGCCTGGCAGATCCTTTACAGTACCCCCCTTTTTATGATGGGCCACCGGACCCTTTCTAAGTGGACCTGGTTTATTGGGGAAACGAAGGTGGAACTTCCTGACCAATACCCCAGCGTGAACATCCCGGGCGGGTACCCAAGTCCTCTCCTCAGGCCCGTATCCTCTCCAATAGACCAGGTACTGGAGGGAGCCTTGGACCATCTTGCTGTCCACAATCTTGGCCACCTCGAATTCCACTCCCTCAGGGGTGAGAACGGGAACAGGAGGTTTCCTCGAGGGAGCCAAGGACGGGGAGCAGCGTTTAAGGAGGGAGGCATGAAACACGTCGTGTATTCGAAAAGATGGGGACAACTCCAGTCGGAAGGAGACAGGATTGAGGACTTCAATGACCTTATACGGTCCTATAAACCGGGGAGCAAACTTCTTGGATGGGACCTTAAGGCGCAAGTTCCTAGACGATAACCACACCAGATCCCCGACCATAAACAAGGGGTTAGCAGAACGTCTTCTATCAGCCCGAGTTTTTTGTATGCTCTGGGACGCCTCTAGGTTCTTCTGAACCTGGGCCCAGACTGTGCACAGTTCCCGATGAATGACCTATACCTCGATATTGTTGGAACTACCAGGTGACACGGAGGAGAACCGTGGATTAAACCCAAAATTACAGAAAAAGGGGGAGACCCCTGACGAGTTACTGACCCGGTTATTAAGGGAAAATTCGGCGAGGGGAATGAATGAGACCCAATCATGTTGACAGTCAGAGATAAAACACCTTAAATATTGTTCTAGAGATTGATTAGTCCTCTCGGTTTGGCCATTAGTTTCAGGATGGAACGCAGAGGAGAAGGACAGATCAATCTCCAACTTTTTACAGAAGGCTCTCCAAAACAATGAAACAAATTGTACCCCTCTGTCCGAAACAATATTGACAGGAACCCCATGGAGACGCAGGATGTGTTTGATAAACAAGGTAGCTAACGTCTTGGCATTGGGTAGTTTCTTGAGGGGCACAAAGTGGCACATCTTACTGAAGCGGTCCACTACAACCCACACCACCGACTTGCCTTGAGATGGAGGCAAATCGGTGATAAAATCCATGGAGATATGGGTCCAAGGTCTCTGGGGAATGGGCAAAGAACGTAGTAAGCCCGCTGGTCGGGACCTGGGAGTCTTGGACCTAGCACAAACCTCACAAGCGGCGACATAGGCCTTAACGTCTTTAGGCAACCCAGGCCACAAATAGTTTCTGGCAATGAGGTGTTTGGTACCCAGGACGCCTGGATGACCAGATAGTGCGGAGTCATGATTTTCCCTAAGTACCCTTAGCCGGAATTGCAGGGGAACAAACAGCTTGTCCTCAGGAAGGTTCCCGGGAGCTGAACCTTGATCAGCCCCAATTTCAGAGACTAAATCAGAATCAATAGAAGAAGTGATTATACCAGGAGGCAAAATACAAGCAGGATCTTCCTCCGAAGGAGGGCTGGCCATGAAGCTACGCGACAGTGCATCGGCCTTAATATTTTTAGACCCAGCCCTATAGGTGACCAGAAAGTTGAATCTAGTAAAAAATAACGCTCATCGAGCTTGTCTCGGGTTTAGCCTCCGGGCAGATTCTAGGAAAACCAGATTCTTGTGGTCGGTAAGGACCGTTACCTGGTGCCTAGCCCCCTCCAGGAAGTGGCGCCACTCTTCAAATGCCCATTTAATGGCTAAGAGTTGGCGGTTGCCAATATCATAGTTACTCTCAGTGGGCGAAAACTTCCTGGAGTAGGCAAAGGGACGGAAATGGGTGAGGGACCTGGTACCCTGGGACAAGACAGCCCCCACTCCCACCTCGGATGCGTCAACCTCCACGATAAATGGCTCCATTTGGTTGGGCTTAACCGGGGCCGAGATAAAGCACTTCTTAAGGACCTCAAAAGCCTGGGCAGCCTCAGGAGGCCAATGGAGGAGATCAGCACCTTTGCGAGTGAGGTCCGTAAGAGGCTTAGCGATGACCGAGAAGTTAGCAATAAATCTCCTGTAATAATTAGCGAACCCCAAGAAACACTGTAACGCCTTCAGGGAGGCAGGTTGGACCCATTCCGCCACAGCCTGGACCTTGGCGGGGTCCATGTGGAATTCATGAGGAGTGAGGATTTGACCCAAAAATGGTATCTCCTGGACCCCAAACACAAATTTTTCGGTTTTCGCAAACAGTTTGTTTTCCCGAAGGACCTGGAGCACCTTCCTGACATGCTCAATGTGGGAGGACCAGTCCTTGGAAAACACAAGTATGTCATCAAGGTACACTACAAGAAATACCCCCAGGTAGTCTCTTAAAATCTCATTTATGAAATTCTGGAAGACCGCGGGAGCATTACACGACCCAAAGGGCATGACGAGGTATTCGAAATTACCTTCGGGCGTGTTGAACGCAGTCTTCCACTCATACCCCTCTTTGATGCGGATAAGGTTATAAGCCCCCCCGAAGATCAAACTTAGAGAACCATTGGGCCCCCTGAACCTGATTGAAGAGATCAGGAATCAAAGGAAGGGGATACTGGTTCCTTACCGTGACCTTATTCAGGTTACGGTAGTCAATGCATGGCCTAAGACCACCATCCTTCTTCCCTACGAAGAAGAAGCCAGCACCTACCGGAGAAGTAGAGGGGCGAATGTAACCCTTGGCCAGGCATTCCTGGATATACTCTCTCATGGCTTCACGCTCGGGACAAGAAAGATTAAATATCCTACCCTTAGGAAGCTTAGCTCCTGGTACCAATTCGATAGCACAATCGTATTCTCTATGAGGAGGTAACACTTCGGAGGCCTCCTTAGAGAAAACATCAGCGAAGTCCTGAACAAACTCAGGTAGCGTGTTCACCTCCTCAGGGGGAGAAATAGAATTAACAGAAAAACATGACGTTAAACATTCATTACCCTATTTGGTAAGCTCCCCAGTATTCCAGTCAAACGTGGGATTATGCAACTGCAACCAGGGAAGGCCTAAAACCAAATCGGACGATAATCCCTGCATCAACAGTACAGAGCACTGCTCCAAATGCATGGAGCCAACAAGGAGTTCAAAAACAGGGGTATGCTGTGTAAAATAACCATTAGCAAGAGGAGTGGAGTCGATACCCACTACCGGGACAGGTTTAGGCAAATCAACCAAAGACATAGCTAGAGACATAGCAAATTCCACAGACATGATATTAGCAGAAGACCCTGAATCCATGAAGGCACTGCCGGTGGCAGACCTACCACCAAAAGAGACCTGAAAGGGAAGCAAGATTTTATTACGTTTCATATTTACGGGAAATACCTGTGCGCCCAAGTGACCTCCCCGATGATCACTTAGGCGCAGAAGTTTTCCGGCTGCTTATTCTTACGCCTAGGACAGGTGTTCACTTGATGCTTGTCATCCCCACAATAGAAGCAGAGACCATTCTTCCTGCGGAACTCTCTACGTTGTCGGGGGGACACGGAGGCCCCGAGTTGCATAGGTACCTCCGAGTCTTCCGTGGAAGAGCGAAGCAACGGGACCTCGGGAGGCATCATGGGGGAGTCAGGGGAAAACACAAAAACGTTCAAGTTGTCATTCCCTGAGACGTCGGTCAAGTCGTACCGCTAAAGCCATAACCTGGTCTGGGGAGTCAGAAGAGGGATAGCTAACTAGCAGGTCTTTCAGAGCGTTCGACAGACCCAACCTAAACTGGCACCTTAAGGCAGGGTCATTCCACCGAGAAGCTACGCACCACTTCCTAAAGTCAGAACAATACTCCTCAACAGGTCTCTTACCCTGACGTAAGGTCACCAGCTGACTCTCGGCAAAGGCAGTCCTGTCAGTCTCGTCATAAATGAGTCCGAGAGCAGAAAAGAAACGATCAACGGAGGAAAGTTCAGGGGCGTCAGGAGCCAAGGAGAAGGCCCACTCTTGGGGCCCTTCCTGGAGCCGGGACATAATTATACCCACCCGCTGGCTCTCAGAACCTGAGGAGTGAGGCTTTAAGCGAAAGTAGAGCCTACAACTCTCCCGAAAGGAGAGAAAAGTCCTCCGGTCCCCTGAGAACCGGTCAGGCAACTTGAGGTGGGGTTCAAGAGGTGAGGTGAGGGGCACTACCATGGTAGCGTCAGGCTGGTTGACCCTCTGAGCCAGGGCCTGGACCTGTAGGGAGAGACCCTGCATTTGCTGGGCCAGGGTCTCAAGGGGGTCCATAGTAGAGACAGGGACCAGAGTAGACTAGGTAATGGGCTTGTGATTATGTAATGATAGGGGTAGGGAAACGGACAAGTGAGCCCTAATCTACCCGCCAATCTGTCCCTGCCTACTTGCAACGACCCGCCCTTGGCAACGGGGTACAACTGGGCGGCGGTCCCTACGCTCAGTAAGTGCACGAGACAAACAGTCAAGGGTACACAAAGCTAAGGGAATCGGGGCAGTTGCCCACGGCAACACCGTGAGCAACAAGAGAGGTGAACGAGCCGAGTCAAACCAGGAGTGTACGAGGTACCAAACACAGAGCAGGAGAGTAGTCAGTAAGCCAGGGTCAGTATGGAGCAGGATCAAATAGTCAGAAGCTGTAGCTGGGCCAGGAAACCACACGAGAAGAATCACAAGCAAAGGAGGAACAGGAAAGGCAGGTATAAATAGACCGAGGGCGGGAGCTAGCTGAGTCTGGCCAGGCTGCGATAGGCTCTCCCACTCCTAAGCCTGCCAGCCTGAGTGGTGGAAGCTTGAGTCAGTCTCAGAGACATAGACTCAGGTGCCGACTGATTACCTATGGGTGTTAACCCCGAAGCTGTGCCTGGCAGATCCTTTACAACATCGCTGCCCATATATGGACAGTGTGTCAGGGTCTTCCCCAGAGCGGAGTCCCGGGCAGAGCGCTAGTACAGGCTATGCTCCGGGACTCTGTGGAACTCCCTGACATCGCTGCCCATATATGGACAGTGTGTCAGGGTCTACCCCAGAGAGGAGTCCCGGGCAGAGCGCTAGTATCGGCTCTGCTCCGGGACTCTGTGGAATTCCCTGACATCGCTGCCCATGTTTGGAAACACGATGTCTGGGGCTTCCCCTGAGCAGGAGTCCCGGGCAGAGCGCTAGTATAGGCTCTGCTCTGGGGAAGCCTCTGACATCGCTGTCCATACATCAACAATGATGTCAGGGGCTTCCCCAGAGCAGGAGTCCCAGTGATGTCAGGAGCACAGCTGCAGTCCCAGGAAGAGCCTACTAGCTCTCTGCCCGGGACTCCAGCTCTGGGGTTGCCCCTGACATCTCTGTCCATATATGGACAGTGATGTCAGGAGCAGAGCTGGAATCCCAGGCTGCAATCACAACTCTACTATTATATCATGTACTTTACTCCAGTCACATCCAGAGCTGCAGTCACCACTCTACTGTAACATGTTATACTGCAGTCACATCCAGAGCTGCACTCACAACTCTACTGTAACATCATGTACTATACTCCAGAGACATCCACAGCTACACTCACAACTCTACTGCAAGATCAGTAGATGCAGATGCAAACATCTTGTCTTATACTCCAAACAAATCCAGAGCTCCAGTCACAACTCTACTATTATATAATGTGCTATACTCCAGCCACATCCAGAGCTGCAGTCATAACTCTACTGTAACATCATGTCCTATACTCCAGTCACATCCAGTGCTGCAGTCACAACTGTACTGTAACATCAGGTCCCATACTCCAAACAAATCCAGAGCTGCAGTCACAAATCTACTGTAGTTCGAGTGCTAGAAGCGGCACTGCTCCGGGACTCCAGCTCTGGGCAAGACCCTGACATCACTGTGGTAGCATCTGCGGAGGGCACTGTGGCCTTATCTAGGGGTGTGTTGCATTATCTACAGAGGGCACTGTGGCAGCATCTACAGAGGGCACAGCGGCAGCATCCACAGAGGGCACTGCGGCAGCATCCACCGAGTGCACTGCGGCATTATCTAAAAAGGGGCTGCCCAATCTTGACATGTGTGTCTGCCACACACTGCTAACTGAGCCGCCGGACTGCATTCAGCGACACTTAAACTGGAAAGCTGGATTGTTGAAATAAGCACGTGGAGAAATATCTCAAATTTTAAACCTAGCGGTATTATTATAGTAATGTAGTGTTAGTATTATAGTAATGTAGTATTATAGTAATGTAGTGTTATTACTATAGTAATGTAGTATTATTATAATAGTAATGTAGTATTATTATTATAGTAATGTAGTATTAGTATTATAGTAATGTAGTGTTATAGTAATGTAGTATTGTAGTAATGTAGTGTTATAGTAATGTAGTATTATAGTAATGTAGTGTTATTATAGTAATGTAGTATTATAGTAATGTAGTGTTATAGTAATGTAGTATTAGTATTATAGTAATGTAGTGTTATAGTAATGTAGTGTTGTAGTAATGTAGTGTTATTATAGTAATGTCGTGTTGAAGTAATGTAGTATTATAGTAATGTAGTATTATAGTAATGTAGTGTTATAGTAATGTAGTATTAGTATTATAGTAATGTAGTATTATTATAGTAATGTAGTATTAGTATTATAGTAATGTAGTGTTATAGTAATGTAGTATTATAGTAATGTAGTGTTATAGTAATGTAGTGTTATAGTAATGTAGTGTTATAGTAATGTAGTGTTATAGTAATGTAGTATTATAGTAATGTAGTGTTATAGTAATGTAGTATTATAGTAATGTAGTATTATAGTAATGTAGTATTATAGTAAGGTAGTGTTATAGTAATGTAGTATTATAGTAATGTAGTATTATAGTAATGTAGTGTTACAGTAATGTAGTGTTACAGTAATGTAGTGTTATAGTAATGTAGTATTATAGTAGTGTAGTGTTATAGTAATGTAGTGTTATAGTAATGTAGTGTTATAGTAATGTAGTGTTATAGTAATGTAGTATTATAGTAATGTAGTGTTATAGTAATGTAGTATTATAGTAATGTAGTGTTATAGTAATGTAGTGTTATAGTAATGTAGTATTATAGTAATGTAGTGTTATAGTAATGTAGTGTTATAGTAATGTAGTGTTATAGTAATGTAGTATTATAGTAATGTAGTGTTATTATAGTAATGTAGTATTATAGTAATGTAGTGTTATAGTAATGTAGTATTAGTATTATAGTAATGTAGTGTTATAGTAATGTAGTATTGTAGTAATGTAGTGTTATTATAGTAATGTCGTGTTATAGTAATGTAGTATTATAGTAATGTAGTATTATAGTAATGTAGTATTATAGTACTGTAGTATTATAGTAATGTAGTATTAGTATTATAGTAATGTAGTGTTATAGTAATGTAGTATTATAGTAATGTAGTGTTATAGTAATGTAGTATTATAGTAATGTAGTGTTATAGTAATGTAGTATTATAGTAATGTAGTGTTATAGTAATGTAGTATTATAGTAATGTAGTATTAGTATTATAGTAATGTAGTATTATAGTAATGTAGTGTTATAGTAATGTAGTATTATAGTAATGTAGTGTTATAGTAATATAGTGTTATAGTAATGTAGTATTATAGTAATGTAGTGGTGTTATAGTAATGTAGTGTTATAGTAATGTAGTATTATAGTAATGTAGTGTTATAGTAATGTAGTGTTATAGTAATGTAGTGTTATAGTAATGTAGTGTCATAGTAATGTAGTATTATAGTAATGTAGTGTTATAGTAATGTAGTATTATAGTAATGTAGTGTTATAGTAATGTAGTGTTATAGTAATGTAGTATTATTATAGTAATGTAGTGTTATAGTAATGTAGTATTATAGTAATGTAGTGTTATAGTAATGTAGTGTTATAGTAATGTAGTATTATAGTAATGTAGTGTTATAGTAATGTAGTATTGTTATAGTAATGTAGTGTTATAGTAATGTAGTGTTATAGTAATGTAGTGTTATAGTAATGTAGTGTTATAGTAATGTAGTGTTATAGTAATGTAGTGTTATAGTAATGTAGTATTATAGTAATGTAGTGTTATAGTAATGTAGTAATGTAGTATTAGTATTATAGTAATGTAGTATTATAGTAATGTAGTGTTATAGTAATGTAGTATTATAGTAATGTAGTGTTATAGTAATATAGTGTTATAATAATGTAGTATTATAGTAATGTAGTGGTGTTATAGTAATGTAGTGTTATAGTAATGTAGTATTATAGTATTGTAGTGTTATAGTAATGTAGTGTTATAGTAATGTAGTGTTATAGTAATGTAGTGTCATAGTAATGTAGTATTATAGTATGTAGTGTTATAGTAATGTAGTATTATAGTAATGTAGTATTATAGTAATGTAGTGTTATAGTAATGTAGTGTTATAGTAATGTAGTGTTATAGTAATGTAGTGTTATTATAGTAATGTAGTGTTATAGTAATGTAGTGTTATAGTAATGTAGTATTATAGTAATGTAGTGTTATAGTAATGTAGTGTTATAGTAATGTAGTATTATAGTAATGTAGTATTATAGTAATGTAGTGTTATAGTAATGTAGTATTATAGTAATGTAGTGTTATAGTAATGTAGTATTATAGTAATGTAGTGGTGTTATAGTAATGTAGTGTTATAGTAATGTAGTGTTATAGTAATGTAGTGTTATAGTAATGTAGTGTTATAGTAATGTAGTATTATTATAGTAATGTAGTGTTATAGTAATGTAGTGTTATAGTAATGTAGTATTATTATAGTAATGTAGTGTTATAGTAATGTAGTGTTATTATAGTAATGTAGTATTATAGTAATGTAGTATTATAGTAATGTAGTGTTATAGTAATGTAGTATTATAGTAATGTAGTGTTATAGTAATGTAGTGTTATAGTAATATATTATTATAGTAATGTAGTGTTATAGTAATGTAGTGTTATAGTAATGTGGTATTGTTATAGTAATGTAGTATTATAGTAATGTAGTGTTATAGTAATGTAGTATTATAGTAATGTAGTGTTATAGTAATGTAGTGTTATAGTAATGTAGTATTATAGTAATGTAGTATTATAGTAATGTAGTGTTATAGTGATGTAGTGTTATAGTAATGTAGTGTTATAGTAATGTAGTGTTATAGTAATGTAGTGTTATAGTAATGTAGTGTTATAGTAATGTAGAATTATAGTAATGTAGTGTTATAGTAATGTAGTGTTATAGTAATGTAGTATTATAGTAATGTAGTGTTATAGTAATGTAGTATTATAGTAATGTAGTGTTATAGTAATGTAGTGTTATAGTAATGTAGTATTATAGTAATGTAGTGTTATAGTAATGTAGTATTATAGTAATGTAGTATTATAGTAATGTAGTGTTATAGTAATGTAGTGTTATAGTAATGTAGTGTTATAGTAATGTAGTGTTATTATAGTAATGTAGTGTTATAGTAATGTAGTGTTATAGTAATGTAGTATTATAGTAATGTAGTGTTA